>NW_008360331.1:8028335-8093546 GCF_000622305.1 Nannospalax galili | reverse complement strand
CTATTTTAAATATACCTGAATATAATTATATTTTGTGTTTATGTTTGTTCAATTCAAAATTAGTAAGTGCTCATTCAATATATATTTTAAACACAGACTTATAGAAAAAATAAAATGAAAGCATTTTATTACTGTCTTTAAACTTTTCTCATTATAATTTTTAATTTCAAAAGTAATGCATGCTCATTTGATGTGTTTTAAGTACAGAATTATGTGATAAATCAGGTAACAGAATTGTCCTCTATGTCTCTTAAAATTCCATTTCCCATGGCAAACCATTGTTAGCAGTTTAGTGCATGTATTTATAATTATTTGAAAAATATGAAGCATTATATCAAAATTACATTTGATAAAATTTCTAAATCACATAAAAAGAAATGTTATCCATGTTATTCCATGCTACCCATTGTCAGTGGGATGTGTAAATATTTTCTAATAAAGAATGTATATACTTTGTGAATCTGCAGTAATTCAAATCTTTAGATTATTCCTTGAAGAATCACTAATTCTTCCTGGTATTTATCACTGTATGTTGTCTGTGTGCATGATTTGGCCTATAAAATATTTAATTTGACAAAAATCAAATAAAGCAATGTTTATACAAAGGACGGGTAAGTAAATTATGATAGAATACAATAGAGCCATGGAATAAATACACTACCACACCAATGAGTGAAATAATTATATTAAATTCGTGAATAATACTGACTAAAGCTGGATTGTAAAACATTTAGCATGTGTTTGTATTTTCATAAAGATCAAAGAGCAAACCAACAAATTAAGTACTGTATTGAATACAGACATAGCCACAGGAAAACACACAAAGGAATTTAAGGAATAATCTCAGAATTTAGAATAGTTACTGTGGGACGCAGAATGAGCCACCAGAAATTTTCAATATGATGCAATAATTCTTTTTTTTAATTTGAGAGAGAACATGTCAGTTTATTTTAATTTACATCTAATATATTTGTTTTTTGACCAATAGAAAGATTTATGTACCTACCAAGACAAACAAGATGGAGTACAGTTTCATGTCAACCCCCAAACTCTGCTGATAATCACTTGGAGGCAACCTGCCTCCCACCAGCCATCAGCTCCTGGAACACACTGGCAAATTACCATCTCTGTAGTTTTGTCTTCTGCAGAATGAATTTTAAACACAGTCATGAGTATGTAGCTTTTTGAATTTTACTTCTCTCCTTTAATGTCATGTATTTGGAATTTATCCGTATTGTCTATATCAACAGATTGTTCTTTTTAACTGATAATGTTTCATTTTATACCACTTTTAGTTTATCCATTTGCTCAATGAAAAAGACCTTGGAATGTTCCCAGTTTGGACTTCATCTATATTCTTGATGTATTACCCTTTTATAAATATCATGCAACTACCCAAGGATTAATATATGTATTAATAAAGACTAATGAAAATCAAATGTTTAATCATTAAAAATATTAATCATTATAAAATTAATTTAAATCTAAAATAGGTGCTGCATATCACAATATGTTACTTTCTGAAAACAAGAAAGAGGCTGAGGCATATTGAAACCTGTGTGTTTTCACTGCAATATTATTTTCTTGGTTTAGACAGGGGAGGGTCTTATTTCTTGCCATACTGTTGTTCACCTCTGTCCAGCCACAGGCCATGCAACAGAAACAAAGCCACGTCCGGCTCTGCCTTATGTAACTTCAAATCCTTCACACCTAAATATAAACTGTATGCATAAAGAATTTTCAGACAAATATATAAAGCCTTCTAGATCGAAGAGTAGACTAAAAGTTCTCAGACACATCAGATACATCATCCAAAACAAAAGAGAGAGAGAGAGAGAGAGAGAGAGAGAGAGAGAGAGAGAGAGCAGGGGGTGGGAGGGATAGGTATTGAGATAGCTCAGTGGTTAAGAGCACTGACGGCTCTTGCAGAGGACTCAGGCTCGATTCCCAGCACCCACATGGTGGCTACAAACCGTCCTTAACTCCAGTTCCTGGGGAATCCGAAGCCCTCTTCTGACCTCCGTGGCATTGCATGACACGAGTGCACTCACATACATGCAGACAATACATTCACACACATAAAATAAAAATAATAAAATAAAAATAATAAAATAAAATATTTTTTAAAAAGGGGTAGGTATTATCAAGAAAAAGGGGAAATGGGGTTACTTTAACTCAGAAGGGAGGAGGGAGGTTAGGCAGGGAGAGAGAGTAGAGATAAATAAAGTTTAAGTGATTTGAAAAACCAGAGGGAAAGGTATTAGTTCAAAAATGTACTGAAAAATACACATAAAAAATCTGAACATGTTCCTGAAAGCTATATAACAAGAAACACAGTGCCAGACAGGAGAAACCTACCTTTTGTTGTTGGTCAGAGTCTTCCAAAAAACTCCCAAAAGAAGACAGACTCTTGCCATAACCCTTGATTACCTCCCAAAACATGAAAGTAAAACTTTATTGCTGAAGACAGGACATACTTCAGACACAGAGCTTGGAGTAGTGGAGCTGAAACTAACCTGGAAACCTCCTCCCTGAAGACTAGCTCTCATATCTCTGGAGGATACTGCTCAAGCTTCTTGAGAAAATCAGTCAATGGTCCAACTCTATCTTTAAAGCCTAATGACCACAGCAAAGTCTAGCACTACAAACTACAGAGGTACAGTAGTGACACTTATTTTAGGGGTAATCAACAGCTATCTAATTGGACTGAAAACACCCTCAGTAGGAGGGAACTCATGTGTGGCACTGTAAACACAGACAAGCACAGATGACTGGAGTAGTCATAGATCCTAGAGTAAACCCATCTCTGTCATATGCCTAGACAAATGTAATTTCTTGTGGTATGCTAAATATGGACCCTTATATTTACAGACAAGTATTCCATTTTTCATTCATCAAAGAAACTTCTTTTTGCAACAGATGTAGACGATTACAGAAAGCCACATCTGGTCACACAGAGAATACGTGTCTGGGAGATGCCCAGTCCTAAGTGACACATCTACCTAAGACTCATGGAACATAGTGAAACAGGAGCTATAGAGAACACTAATGCATCTCTCAACTCTCATCTGCGAAGGTTCCTCGTGTATAAGAGTATTAATCACACAGAAGGCCACAACTGGCAAAAGTGTAGAGAATAAGAGACGGCAGAATACTTATCCGTGGATAGGGCTCCTGTGTTAAACTTCACCTACCCAGGGCTCAGGAACTCATATATCTCATATATATGATTAATGGTTAATATATGTATTAATTAAAAATGAATAAAATAAAATAAAAGAACCTGCTAGAGGTAGGCTTCCATAGAGCTTTCTAAAATACTTCACTGTTACTTATCCCTCCCCATATTCACTGCTCTGCCCCATGCCCCCATTGCTCACTCCATATAATCCTCTCTATTCCATTATTCCTGTCCCTCTGCTTTCTATGACTGCATTCTACCACCTCTCCTACAAAGTGATCTCTTCTTCCTTCATGACCATTTATTAGTTTCCTGACTCTTCTGGGTTTTGAATTGAAACATGCATATCTGGGGTTTCAAATCTAGCTAGAGAGAGAGAGAGAGAGAGAGAGAGAGAGAGAGAGAGAGAGAGAGGGAGGGAGGGAGGGAGAGAGAGAGAGGACACTGTGCATTTGTCTTTCTGAGTCTGGGTTACTACATGCAGAATGGTTGCTTTCAATTCCATCCATTTACCTGCATATGTCATACTTTCATTTTTAAGTGATAAATAATATTTTATTGTGTATATGTACCACACTCATTATCTATTCATCAGTTGGTGGACATCTAGGTTGTCTCCACACTGGTTTATATAGTGGCTGCACCATTTTAAATTCCTCTCCTTTCTCCATATCCTCACCAGAATGTTTCATTGTTTGTTCAGAGTGGTTTAAGATAAAATTTCAAAGTGATTTTAACCTTCATTTCCCTGATAACCAAAGATGTTGACCATATTCACAATTATTCCTCAGCTATTTGTGTTTCATCTTTAGAGAGCTCCCTTTTAGCTCCTTGCTGCACTTTTTAATTGGGTTGGTTTTCTTTTAATATTTTATTTACTAATCTTATTTTATGTGTATGGGTACATTGCCTGAGTGAATGGGAGTACACCCATGTCATGTTAATTGAGTTGTTTTTAAAAAATATTTTATTTATTATTTCTGTTTTATGTGTATGAGCATATTGCATGTGTCTATGGTAAGTACGCCCGTGTCTTGCAATGCCTGCAGAGGACAGAAGAGGGTGTCAGATTCCTTGGAACTGGAGTAAATGAACAGTTGTTTGGAACTATGTGGGTGCTGGGGATCAGACTGTGTCCTCTTTATGAGCAGCCAGTACTCTTAACTGCTGAGCCATCTTTCTACCTCACCCCCTTTTGTCTCTAGTTTTGTTTTATTTCTTTTCAAATTCTAGATGCTAACCTTCTGTGAGAGGTATAGCTGGTAAAGATTTATTTTCCAATTTTACCCCACTGTGAATTCTGTGAGAGACAACAGGAAATGGTCTGGCAAGGTGTGCCCACAGATCCAATAGTGCTATGAATACTATGGGAGTAACCAACCACTTTCTAATTGGATCTAAGATACACTTCATAAGAGGTGGCCTATATCTGCTATTGATATCAGGCTTAGAATTCTTAGATGGACAGAGCAGAGGGAGAGCTTAATATTAATCTTTTTTCTAAATAGCAATAGCATTAAAATGACTCCTAATGATTTATTGTTACATTCATAGATTAATGCATCTTTCAACTCTCACCAGAGAAGTTTCCTTGTACAGCATATGATGATTAACACAGAAACCTGCAACTGGACAATGTGCAAAGAACAAGAGGCTGCACAGTGCTCATCCATGAATAGGACCCCTCTGCCTGTCAAGGCTCGGGTGTCTTTGAGGAAGAGGGGGATGGGAAGATGGTTAAGAGCCACACTTGGTGGATGATCACAAGGAAATAGTTTTTCAGACAGCTGATCAGTTACTCAAACTCAAAACAATGATGAAAGCACACATAATCCTAGGCAAGCTCAAATCAGACAAAATTCCATCACAGACATGGGGAAGTGGGTAAGAAACCCCCATTCAACTTAAGGAACTTTTGGCATCTGATGATCTCTGGGAAGAGGATTTTCAGTTTCTTTCAATGATCGAACTTAGGTTAATCAGGCTCCAGTTTACCAATGCACATATTTGGGGATATAAATTAGATGCTATAGGCAGTATTTTATATATATGATAGATCGTATTAAATTGTGTGGCATTCAGAAAGGGGTGGAGAAAAGGGGTAACATCGAATTGTATTGTATGAAAATCACAAAAGTTCAATTAAAATGAACAAAAAACATCATTCTAGTGTGATGATTCAGCAGGTAAAAGAACTTATTCTATAAGCCTGATTTCTTGAATTTGATACCAGTTCAAAGGACCTATAGTGGAAATAGAAAAATAATTCCCCAAAGCTGTCCTCTGACCTCCACACATGTGCTTTGGCATGTACTCATCCACACTCACACATATCCTACACATATATGCATGTATATGACTACCACTACCAATAATAATAATAATAATAATAATAACAATAATAATAATAATATATGAAAATTAAAACTGACTCTACTAAGGATATTTTTATAATGATTTTGATGTCCCTTTCTCTGTGTGTGTTAGTGTGCGTGTGTGTGTGTGTGTGTGTGTGTGTGTGTGTGTGTTGTATGGACATGTATGCACATGTGTTTACATGTGTGCTTGCTGAAGCATGCACATGTGAAGGTCAGGGGCTAACACTGGGGTATCTTCCTGAATCATTTCACATCTTTGTTCTTGGACAAAGGGTATATTTCTGAACATGAAGCTCACAGATATGCCAGACATGCTGACCAGCAAGCTGCTGTAATCTCTCTGCACCTGCCTCCCCAGCACCAGGGTTTCAGACATTTACTGTCACACACAATTTTCACAGGTTTTTGGGGGCTTGGATTCAGGTCCTCATGCTTTTGCAGCAAACCCTTTATCCATTAACTTTACTCACTGAGCTATCTCACCAATCATACTATTAAGAATACTTTTATACAAGTGGGAAAAATGCTGCAGATTAAAAGAGACTTTTAAAATCACATATACTATAATAAATTTATCCTGAATGCATAGAGGCTCAAACCTAATAGAATTCAATTATTAATAATAATGATCAATTAATCCAACATTTTATCACAGAATGTATGGATTAAATAAGATATTTGAAATTGAGTGATATCAGTAGTCATTAGAGAAATGCTTATAACTCCATCATCAATGATTATTCCACATTTAAGGCATTAATTTTTTAAACGTTGAGCTACAAATTGCATGTGGAGATATTAAACACTAGGATTCAAACATACTCTTTATTATTTTTTGTAAATTTCATACAATGTATTTTAATGACGTTTAGATACTGCCCCCTATTTTCACCCCTCTTATAGACCCCCTGCCAGATTTCACATACTCTATCATATAATATTAAGGCTTATCCAGTCAAATTTGTGTTCCCAAATGTCCTTCAGTGTGCATCCACCCTCCAGAGCCTGGCTAACCTATCCTGCATCATATCCTTAAAGAAAACTGGCTGTTGTTCTCCCAGAAAATATTGGTTACCAATAATTACTCAACTAAGGATGGGGCTTCTTATCCACTTTTCCACTGCTATTCTGGTAGTTTGTCCAGAATGAGCCTGCATGGATCTTGGGCATGCTGTCATCATTGCTGTAAGTTCATATGAGTAACTTACCAGCTGTCTGGAAAACTGTTTCCTTGTAGACATCAATCACCCCGACCATTATAATATTACCACCACCTCTTATTCAATGGCCCCTGAGCCTTGGGTGGCAGAGGCTTGATGTATATGTTCTAAGCAAGGATATGCACTCTACAGTCTCATATTCTCTACACTTTGGCCCATTGTAGCTTTCTGGGTTAATCACCATCTTTTGCATGAGGAAGCATCTCTGCTGAGAAGCAAGAAATACACTAATATTCTTTCTGCCCCTTCTTTTGCTATGTACCCTGAGCCTTAGGTGTAAAGGTTGTATTGTACATTTGTCATTTAGGGTTTGCTACAAAAACTTATTTTCTGCATTTTTCCATTGTGGAATTTTGTAATAGTCTCCATCTGTTGCAAAGATTAGCATCTTTGATGAGTGGTGAGAGGTACACTTATCTTTAAATGTAAAGATACATATATATAATGCAGTAAGAAATTAAATTGGTCTAGGGATGTGACAAAAGTATGCTTTTTATTCTAGAATCTATGACCTTTCTTGGTTTGCAACATGATATAACCACTCGGAAAGACATGCAGCTTGTTGTATAGCTAGCCATGTATTAACAATATGTCCCTGTAATCCCTTTCCTGATATTATTCTAGAGAAATACAAACTCTTGTTCATCCATCCTTATGCACATAATACAAAAGCAGATCTATTAATAATGATTAAGAACCAGAAACCATCCAGCTGTTCTTCATCAGATGAACAAATAAACAGACCATGGTTCATCAGTAAAATAAAGTAACACTCAGCAAAACAACAAAATTATACAAGTAATGAAATGAAGATATATACAACACAAAAAGAAATAAAACTCTTCATTGGAAAAAATATGAAATAATAACCAAAAGGACTTTAACAACATTTCTCAAAAAAAGATACATAGCTTACCAAAAGTTCTATGAAAATAAATATTCAACATCACTAATCATTAGGCAATGCAGATCATAACAAAGATGAGACTTTCCCTCCAACAAAGAATGACTATCATCAAAAGGACAAAATATACACATAATTGAAAACATTTTTTGAAATACAAATTAGAACAACTGTTTTTGAAAGCAGTATAGATTATAGAGGTTCATCAAAAATTAAAAACAAAGTTAGCATCCAACCATGAGAGAGAACATGAGACTTTTGTCCTTCCAGGCCTGGGTTACCTCACTTAGGTTGATTATTTCCAGTAGTATCCATTTATTTACAAATTATATAATTTAATTTTTTTTGAGCTGAGGACCAAACCCAGGGCCTTGCACTTATTAGACAAGCACTGTACCACTGAGCTAAATCCCTAACCCCATATAAATTTTACTAGCTTAATAATACTCAATTGTGAAAATATACCATACTTTAACCATCCATTCATTAAATGATGGAAATCTAGAAATCTAGGTTGTTTTCATTTCCTGAGTATTTTGAAAAAGCCAGCAATATACATGGATCAACAGGTATCTCTGTAGTAAGGTATATTCTTTTGGGTATATGCCCAAGAGTTACCACTCTTGGCTGGATTATATGGTAGATTAATTTCTACCTATTGAAGAATTTTCACACTGACTTCCATAGTGGTTTCCCCAAGAAGGGGGTTGGGTTGCATGTGGGAGAGGGGATCAAAATATGATCAAAATATATTGCATGAAATTTTCAAAACTTCAAATTGAAAACATTACAAGTCAATATTAAAAAAATCAACACAGAAGTTCTAGATTTGGTACATGCTTTTAATGCCAGCATTTGGAGACAGAAGCTGGCAGATCTCTGTGAAATCAAGTCCACTCTGATCAACATAGTGATGTAGTGAGTTACAGGCCAGCTGGGACTGTAGGAGACTTTGTCTCGAGAGAAAGAAAGAAGGAAGGAATGAAGGAAGGAAGGAAGGAAGGAAGGAAGGAAGGAAGAGAAAAGGAAAGAAAGGAAGGAGGGAGGGAGGAGAGAGGAGGGGAGGGATGGAGGGGAGGGAGGAAGGGAGGGAAGGAGGAAGGAAGGAAGGAAGGAAAGGAGGAAGGGAGAGAAAGAGAGAGAGAAAGAAAAAGAGAGAGAGAAATAGAAAGGGAGGGAAGAAGAGAGGGAGAGGAAGGAAGGAAGGAAGGAAGGAAGGAAGGAAGGAAGGAAGGGAGGGAAATCAAAATACTGCATGATGCAGTTTAGTCAGTGTGTCACCAGTAATCCCCACCAGCAAGCAGAACAGAATGTCTCAGCATCAAGTCCTTCCATTCATCCACAGGGACACAGTGTTCTCTCACCTAAGCAATGGGTGGACTTCCTGCCCCTTGTCTATTACCCAACCCAAGGAGTTACAATTTTTCAAATGCCCTTTCTATAAAATTCTATTTTGGCTATGGATTTCTATTAAGGTGTCTCATTCAGTTGGGGGTCAAAATTACAAAATAACCAGGCTGAACAGAAAGAACATATTTCTCACACATTTGGGTGTTGAAATGCCAATCATCAAAGCTTTAGCTTCTATTTTCCTAGTGTTTAGTGAGAATATTATTATTGGTACATAGGAAACTGTTCTGTTGTGGAATTCACATGGTAGGAGGGCACAGATAGAAAAAAAAGAGTGAATAAAATGTTAGATGGTCGGAGAAATATGGGCTGATTGATTTAAATAAAAAATTACACTTAACCTATTACTATATGCAATTTTATGTCTTTATTTATTAGAGACAAAAAGAGGAGCTCTTTTGAGCCTCTTTTTAAGGACATTGATTACATCATATAGTTACCTTCAAGAGCTTTCACCTCCCAAGGATCCCACCTTTCATCCTTTCAACTTAGGTGTTTGTATATTGATACAGGAGTTTCTGAGGGACACAAATAATCAGAGGGGTGTCTAGAGAAAGGCACGGGCCTTTAAGCCTGTATTATCACGAGGCCCATGCTGAGAGCCTCCTATGTGTCCACACTCATCTTGTCTGCTCTTTTTTATAACATTTTTTGCTCTTGATTGCTTGCTAAGCAAATCTGCCTACTTTTTGAGTTTTGAAATAAATTTTATTTTATGTGTATGAGTGCTTTGCTTGAATGTATGTAAGTACAACTGTGTTGTTCAATGCCCTCAGTAGACAGAGGAGGGTATCAGATCCCCTGGAACTAGAGTTAAGGAAGGGTGTCAGTGGCCATGTGGGTACTGGGAACTGAACTCAGGTCCTTCGGAAGAACACCCAGTGTTCTTAACTGCTGAACCATATCTCCAGGACAAATCTTCCTACTTTTTGTACTTCAACAATACTCCTATTCCTTCTCATGTACATTGGGAGCCTTCCCGCCATCTTCTTACATATTAATATATACTGCTCAAATCTCAGCACTAGTTTTGACATCTCATGGATGTTTTCCAAATATTTCACTTCCTCATGTTGCCTTTATACACATTCATATAGGGAAAATGCTGTTTATTTCTCTCACTTTTGAATTACAAATAATTTGGATCTTTTTAAAGTGAATTTTGAGAATTTTATACAATGTTTGATTGTACTTAGATCTCTTCTATTTATACCTACCCATGCTTAGTACCCCCCACCAAATTTCATATACTCTATATCTATCTCTCTCTATCTCTCTGTCTCTGTCTCTCTGTCTCTCTGTCTCTGTGTGTGTGTGTGTGTGTGTGTATACATATATAGTACTGACTCTCCCCAGCAGCCATTGGCCGTTGGTTGCCAATACTTCTTTAGATAGGATTGGGGTTTCTAACCTATTTCCCCAAGTCTATGCTGAGATTTTTGTTTGGCTTGAGTTCACATGTGACTTGTGCATGTCATCGCCTTTGTTGTGAGGTCATGTGAGTATCTAACCAGCTGTCTGGAAACAGTGTTTTCTTGTGGTCATCCACCACCTCTGGCATTATGATCTTTCTGCCTCCTCTTGCAATGATTCCTGATCCTTAGGAAACACAGTTTTGGTATAGCTGTCCTATTCCAGGAAGCAGTCTCCAGCCTCTTATTTTATGGATATTGCCCAGTTGTGGTTCTTGCATCAATCACCATTTGTTACATAAGGAAACTTCTCTGCTGAGAGTTGAGAGATGCGCTAATCTATTGATATGACAATGTATCATTAGGATTCAGTTTAATATTGCATCTATTTGGCAGAATTAGAGCATTTGGCACTTCTGTATGACCTGTGAACTATCTACCCTCAGATTCTTAGGTGTGATATCAGTGTTAAGTATGGGATCCATCTTATGATGTGGACTTTCAATTTAATTAGAAGGTGATTGATTACTTCCCCTGATATTTGTGTCACTATTGCACCAGTAGACATATCTTCTCTGTGTAGCTTACACAGTTCAGAGCTGGGTAAGACTGATGATTAGTTTTCTATTCAGGGAGAATGCAAGAAACCTTCCAGCCAGTAGGGTTGAAGCTTTGGGGTCAGCACCAGCTTTATTTCTCCTCACTTACTCTACAGCTCAACTACATGGTGTCTTCAGTGTTAGTGGTAACCAAGAGCAGGGGCCATGGCCAGTATTTTTTGAGGATCTATGGGACCCCTGATCAACAGCTTCAAAGCTCTGGCAATAGGCTTTAACTTTGCTAGTCTATGGTATCCAGTAGGGGCAATGCCACCCTGTGACAATGTAACTTCTTTTAATCTCTTCTTATAACATATACATATATACTTTAAGATGCTTTTATAGTGGCAGCTTTCCATATGGCTTTTTCTAGATAGCTCTGGTGATAGTTATCCATTCTTGTATCCCTTCCTGTGCCCTGCTCTTCCATTCTCCACCTTATCACATTTTTGCAGTTAATATATACTTCTAGATTGTGTTTTCGTGGTGTATTAGTTACTATTCTTTGTTGTGATAGAAACATTGACCCAAAGGAACTTAAAGAAGAAAAATTTATTTACGCTTACAATTCCAGGGGAATAACAGTCCTTCTTGGCAGGGAGGCATGATGGCAGGAGGTGGTTGGAGCAGGAGCAGAAGCTAAGCTCTCACATCTTCAAGCAGGCACAGGAAGCCGGAGAGTGACTGGAGCTCCAGCAAGGCTTAAGAACTCTCTAAGTCCACCCCCAGTGACATGCTTCCTCCAGCATGGCCACAACTTCTAAGACCTCCCAAAACAGCACCACCAACTGGAGACAAAATGTCCAAATACTTGGAGCCTGTGGGGGATATTCTCATTCAAATGTTCACACTACAAGAGCAAATTTTTTCTCTTTTTTTTCTTTTCTTGTAACTTCAGACTCTGGAATCGTTTGTGGCTCACAGTCACTCCTTCACCATCCGAGATATCTCCTTTTGATGGTAGAAATATATTTATCAACATACATAATGTTTCCTTTCATCCATGCCCCTCATTAGAAGAGAGTCATTTGTGGTTGTCCTTGTTTGCTTCTCTGTTCTGTGATAAAACACTGACCAAAACCAACTTGGGGGAAAAATGGTTATTTCGTCCTCCAATTTCCAGGTCAGAGTCCATCACTGAGGGAAGTCAGGGAAGGAATTCAAGGCAGGAATGCAAAGGCAAGAACTGAAGCAGGGACCATTGAGAGACCCTGCTTAGTGACTTGCTTCCTATGATTTTCTCAGATACCTTTCTTACATATCTCAGGCCCATCTCCCCAGGGACGACAAAATTCAGTGTTCTGGGTCCTCCCATAACCACATAGCCATTAGCCATCAAGAAAATGGATCACAAATATGCCCACAATCGATTCTGATGGAAGAAATTCCTCAGGTATGTCTACACCTGTGCCACTTTGACCAAAGCTAACCACCACAGTGCTACAAACACTGTTCCCCTGCTTCCAGTCTTGCTCACAGTAGGTCATCATTACCAGCTGTGTGAGGCAGCTGTGCCCTGTGGGTTCCTCACTGGTGACTCACCCAGACATGGTGGTCCAGTTCTAGTTCCTTTGAGTCTGGTATTCTGTTTGGATTTAGTTGTAATGAAATGTAGAGACACTATAGGTAGCCCTTAGTGTTTTAGTTTTCACATGCATTTCATTTTTAGGATAAATTTTATTTCTATTTTTTTAATTATGTGTGTCTCTGAGTAAGTATGTGCATGTGAGTGCAATTGCCTGAAGGATCCAGAGATAGGCATCTGATTTCTCTAGCCAGAGTCACATGGGGTTATAAGCTGCCTGATATGGGTGCTGGGGATCCAGCTCCAGTGGTTTTATTTGGTGAGTCTTCTCTCTAGTCTCAGAATTTATTTTCTTTTTTAATTATTATTTTTATTTCATGTGTATGTTTGTATTGCCTGCATGTATGTGAGTGCACCTGTGTCATGCAATGCCTAGGAGGTCAGAAGAGGGCTTCAGATTTCCCCTGAAATGGAGTTAAGGACGGGTTATAGCTGCCATGTGGGTGTTGGGAATGGAACTCGGATCCTCTGCAAGAGCAGTCAGTGCTCTTAACCACTGAGCTGTCTCTCCAGCCCCCTAAATTTTATCTTGAATACTGAAAGTGCAGAGATTAATTTGGGGTGGGTCTTATGGAGACAGGGTCTCCCTGTAGCTCTAGCTGGCCTGGAACTCTCTGTGTAGACCAGGATGGCCTCGAACTCACAGAGATCTGCCTTCCTCTGACTCCCAAGAGCTGGGAATAAAGGCATGACCCACCACGCAGATTTATTTTCTTATTGTTGTGAATTATTTGAGTTTATGGCATTTATATGGACTATATTTTTGTTTCAGTAATTAATGCATATTTGCTCTTATTGTCATATTTCTTTGGGAAGGAGAATTAAAGTTTACCTGTCTTTGTCTTAAATCCAAGTTTCCATACTGTGTGCATGTGTTTGTGTACATATATGCACAATCATATGTTCACGTATACATGTCCATTTATTCATGTTCATATGCACACATTTGCTCTCATATATGAAGTCCAAACAGTTGTTAGTGTACACAGGTGCATACGCATGCCAGAGCAAGTTATTATTGGTGTTAATGAATTGGCATGTGAAAACATTTTTTGAATCTACCATATGCTGCAGGAACTCATGATACTTATGAATAGCAAAGTGGGTAGGAGGGTTCTTTCCACTTCCTGGCACCTTGGGAGAATCTTGACTTTAGCTGGAATTTTTACATTTTTACAAGTCCTACTAATATCAACAGAAAAATCTTTTCTAACTCAGTGAACCACATTATAAAGAACCCAGTACTCCAACACTAACAGTATCTTATTAATACATATAAAATACTGCTGTGATCATAGCAAAGTCTCCATCGGAAACCATGTCTCCAGCTCTCTACAGACTAGCAGCCAAATCCTATTTATTTGTTGACTCCAAATTATCCTCTTTCACCAAACTCAGCATTCACTGTCCATAACTGACAAGTGATTTTCTCTGTCTTGAGATTTCCCTTTACCCTTTGTCTTTCTTGTGTTGCTTTCCAATGTTTCTGCCAACCGCTTACATGGTCTTCAACCTCTCTGGGCCTACCAGCATACATATCAAGTCCCTTGTATGATCTCTGAACAATGACACCCTCAGTCCTGCCCTCTCTCACTAACCCACAGGGAAGCCAGACTTTCTGTCCTGTGGAAGCTTAATGTGCTGATTCCATTACAGCAATCATCTGTTTATCCTGTTAATAGGGGTGCTTCCCTGATAGTGATGCCTCCACTCCCACCTCAGGCTGTCACTGATAGTTAAGTTTTACATATTTCCTAAGTTTCTGAGTAGGACAATCTTAGCATTTTAAAAACATGATTTGCATATATTTATATAATATTTTGTTGAGTTTTTTTTGCATTTCATGTAATATATCTTAATCAAGTTTAGAGACTTTCCTCATCCTCACAACCCTATAGGTACTCCACTGGATTTCATGCATTCTGTTATATTTGCTAAGTTATATTCAGTGAAGCATTCCCCCCCGCCCCCACTCAGTGAAAGTTCATCCACTGGAGCCTAGCCAGCCTATCTAAAGTCTCTCCTTTAAGGAAGATGTGCTCTCCCTCAGTAGGAATCAGTTGCCAATTGTTCTTCAGCTATTGTTGGAGACTGCTGCCCATTTCCTTCATTCCATGCTGGGTTTTTGTTTGTTTGAGTCACCATGTTCTTGTACATGCTGTCACCATTGTTGAAAGTTCATGAGCAACTTCCCAGTAGCTTGAAAGCCTCTGTTTCCTTATGTTCATGCACCAACGCTGGCTCTTAAATCTTTCTACCCCCTTTTCCACAGTGGTACCTGAGCCATGGATAGGTGAGGTTTAACATAGGAGTCCTGACCAGGAACATGTGCTCTGCAGTCTTTTGTTCTCTAAAACTTAGCCAGTCATGACCATCTGTGTTGTTGTATGAGGAAGCTTCTCTGTTGAGAATTAATGGATGTATTACCATTCTCTCTACCCATCGTTTCACTATGTTCCATGAACCTTAGGTATAGAGGTTCCATAATGGATGTGGCACTTAGGGCTGGACATCTCTCAGACACATATACTGTGTGTGACCAGTTGTGGAATTCTATAATGGCCTCCATCTGTTGCAAAAAGAAGCTTCTTTGATCAGTGGTGTATGGTATACCAGGGATTATGTATTTTTGCATCCACGGTCACTTGTCTTTTATGTAGACTCATTAATACTTTGATTTGATTTTTCTGAAATTGTTCCAAGCTATACAACTGTTATTCGTAATCATTACCACAGTTCAAAATGAGCCATGCCATCTTCTGAGAGCAGGGTGAAGTTCTAACTAAATTGAGGTGGTGTACAATTTTAAGAGAAAGATGATCTGTGGCGGTCAGAAACCTAAGCACAGTTAGTGTAAAACAAGAGGAAAAATCATGCTATGGAAAACCAAACTAGACCATTTATCTTATGTCATCAACTCTTGTCAATCAGCAGGAAAGACGATTTTTGGCTTGGTGCAGCAATAAATGTTGATAGAAAGGAGTCAACCTTTCTGATCTTAATGGAAGACATAAAGGAATATGGAGACTTGGCTTTCACTTTTAAAGGCTGACCCTGAGATTTAGTCATTAATGGGGTGGGGAGTTCTTGGACTAGTTCCTGAATTGAAGGTAGGAATGAAGATGTCATCAATCTATGTATCTGTTACTGGAAATGGCATCAGGATAAATTCAGCAAAAATGAAAAGAATACAGACACAGTTTCACAGGCTGAACTGGATCATGACACTTGGAACATTGTAAAATTATGACTGAATGGAAAAATGTCTATTTGGGCACATTATAAGACTCCTCACTATTTGGGGCATATAACAATTTTATTTCCCTATCTTAGTCTTTGTCCTCTATTTAATTAAAAGTCTTTATTTAATTACATTCAAAATTGTATCAGTGTCCATACCAATTTAAATAAATAAATAAGACTCTGTACATTTTAAAAATAGTATTTCTAATTCCCTCTGATATGAAAATGTAGGCTTAATACTAGATACAATCATCATATGATAAAAACACAGAACAATGAAGATGATTATAAGCAGTGTGTTTCATTCTGACAAATTTAAAATATTCCAATCATTTCTTGACATTTTCAGTCATAATGCTATTTTGCAGTTACAAGAATTTAATCCCTTTAAACATGATTTTCCCATCTCTTTCTTTGATTCAATCTAAGTGAACGCATTGAGGGTAGTTTCAAATCATATTGTTTGATATTAAAGGCACATGTTGGTGGCTTATTAAAAGGAGTAGACATCCTTTAGATAAAATTTAGTTTTTAGCTGTTATTGGTAACATGTTGATGCACAGCACGGAGAACCCTCTTCTTTGAAGACACAGAAGTTAAATGGTCTTGACTTTTCTTTTCTTGTATTTTTCTCCCTCCATTGTACTCCTTACAATTTTCCAAACCCCTTAACACAGAGACACTCGCACATATACATATGTGCACACATACACATTCACAAACACACCAATATATGTGCACATACTAGCATGTGCATACTCACACAGAAGTGCATGTGTGCATACACACACACACACACACACACACGTACACACACTCATGCAGCTTAATTCTTAGCTTTTGCTTTTCAGCCTGATAAGAGGCCTGGGAAGGAAGAGTACTAATACATATGGGGGCAGGATGGAGCACAACTAACAACAGTTACTTGCATAAAAAGCTTTGGCCTTGGGAGCCAATGGCACATTTTTAATTCTTCACACAGAAACAAAGTGCCCATTTTTCCGGGATTCGTCATAGCTCTGCTCCTGCAGTGGCCCCTTGACCCCTGTCATCCTTGTCTATGAGCAGCACATCCCCTGCTGCTCATAAAGACAAATGCAGAAAAGACTGCAGAGACATGTTGAAGGGTCCAGGGACCCATCAGCCTCAAGAACCATTATTTTGCCCTAGAGTTTCCTGGGATATCATTATAGAGTGAGTATGACCCATAAGGTCTTATTGATCATCCCATTGCTTTCTTATGAGTCCTAATTTTCTCTGATAAAAGTGCCGTCTGGCAGGCAAATTCCCTTGGAGAGGCGGGATAGTATTTTTGAATCTGAAGCTACAGGAGTATTCAGTGAAAATATTTATTTTTCTACCTATTATTTGTTCTGTTGTTTCGACTTGTATCTTACAAGCTGAAAATGACTAATCTACATTAGTCCCTAGGTTCTTTCTTTCTTGATTCTTTCCCCTTTCTCTTTTATCTTGCATAAACCTTTTTTTTTCCTTACTGAAATCCATGAAATGGAGAACTGTCTTCTGCATTTCCTTCCACCTCCCACTGAAAGATGACAGAATTGCCTTTAAATGTAATCAGTGGAGGATGGTGATTTTTTCAGTAATTACAGAAATGGAATTAATTTCAGCAAATCTGACATCTCAGAACACTTTAAATTAATTGAGATATGATTAAAATACTATTGTGAGGTAACTAAACTGTTATCAGATTTTTTGAGTTATACACAAAGTAAATCAAATTTATCTTGTAATTTAAATCTATGAGGCCCTGTATGGTTCCTTTGACTCTCAAGATGAGCAGGTATGTTTCAGAGTCTGACGCTGGAGGCTCTGCTCATACAAAGCCCTGAACAAATTGGTAGTCTTCATGGACGACTGCAAGGTAACTACTTAAATTTATTTATTTATTTTCATTTTATGTGTGTATTTTCCATGCATGTATATAAGTGCACCTTGTGCATGCAGTGACCATGTAGGCCAGAAGTTGGAACCCCTGGAACTGGAATTACGGATGGCTATTAGCCACTATATGGATGCTAGGAACAAAACCCAGGTCCTCTGCAAGAGCAGCCAGTGATTTTAACCACTGAGCCATCTCTCCAGGTCCCTGTTAGTTACCTATTTTTAAAAGAGCCTTTCTCTCGTAGTACTAGTAGGGATATATAAGTCTGTATCTATTTAAGACCCAGTCTGATTCTTTTCTATCATTCTTTTCCTTCTGATTTTATTTTGATTATTTCTTTCCTGCAGTTCTTTTACTGTCTGCATGGTTGTCGATTATGTAAAAGTTTGAGTGCAGAAAATGAAAAGAATTTTCAAATCAATCATGATTTCTTGAGAACTTTGGGAATATGCATGTTTCAGTTATGGTTTGTGTATGTCACTCAAGGTTGCCTGTATTATTATTAGCTTGGTCCTTCATAGGTGATCCTAAGAGGTAGTGGGACATTGCTAGATGGATCATAGTGACAGTTTGCCCCCCGCCTGTCTCCTACTATAATAGTACTGACCATGACTGAAACATGAGGGTACTCCCCAGAATTCAAATTAATGAGTCTATCAAATTTTGGACTTCGATTTTTCCCAAGCTATGATCTAAATAAACCACTATATAATTCCCTAAATAACAAACCCTTAATAGTTTCATTATAGCAAAGAACACTGATTATACAGTACAAAACTATTAAATATATATAACGTTTGTGATTGAGACATTCATAATCTTTTATAAGTGTTACAAAACAAGTAACTTTAGAGCTTTATATCATATAAATTAATTCAGGAATTTTCAGGATTATATGAGAACTTTCAAGAGAGGTCTCTGGCTTTGCTTGAAAGGATAGGGAGTTTTTAAAAAGTTTTTGTCACTTCTGTTTCGAAAAACAATTCAGAGTTAGACAGGTGGGAAGCAAAATACTATTTTCTAAGCAGAAAATATAGCATAAGCAATGCTTAGAAAGACAACACACATTATGTAGTCTGTCAGAAACCACACGGAGCTAGAACAATGACTGTGACATGCTCTGTGAGCCAACCTTATCAGAGCCTGAGGAACTGTCAGGAAAGCATGCTTGGACCATATCTCATTCCTTCTAAGGAGGGCTTAGCAATGCGCAGTTGAACAGACCCTCTGGGGGATTCTGAGGCATGCTGAAGCTTAAGATGCACAGAGAGAAAAACCAGGCAATGTGAGGTTGAGGCAGAGTTTAGCCTTGGCCAGTATACCAGGCCAACTGGCCACAAGGTGCCACTGAGAGAGCTTCAGACTGGTGTCCCAGAAGAGATCTGAGGTTTAAGGAGAGAAATCTGGCAATATTTTCCCCCAAGGGAAATTACTTCATTATACATATAATATTTACACTGATTGCCTCAATGACTCAGGATCCTTCTAAACTGGTTTTCATTCACTGGCCTCAGGTCACAAAACGAAATACTGTTCTTGATTTGCAGATAGCTCCTGTTGTTCCTGCTCTGTATAAGAAAAAAGTCAAAAGAACAAATGAGTGTATTCTGAAGGTTCAGACAAAATACTTGTTAGAATACACCACGAAAGCTTCCTCCCTGTCTACTTATAAAATAGAAAGTTTATCTCAGGTCTTATAATTTTCTTTCACTTATTGTTTTGTAATACTTAAAACAGAATAATTCAACAATAAAACTCCTAAGACACTTTATGCAAGATATAGCTTTATTGCTATGCTGTTTTGGGAAATGGTTTTTAATGTCAAAAAGGGGTTAATAGAGATTTTTGAAGTTATATCTACAGATAATACAACCAGAAAATAGGAGGAAAAAAAGTTTTATTTTTCATTGAAATTAAGGAGTCAGAAAATGTTCTATGATTTTCTTTGTAGATAAAATAATTCACATTAATGTGAATCTTCATTTATTGAGGTTTTTTTTTTAACATTTTAACCATTTATTGAAAAACAAAACAATATAAATAAAATAGACTCCAAAAGCAAGATGGGAACAGAAAACAATGCTCTATTTTGTCCAGATGAGTTTCAGTAGATAACTTTTGGAATACTTGGACTTGTTTTTAAGAATTGTAGTAATAGCTAAAATTTATCTGTCAGGAGGGGAAATAAACGAAGCTTCTCAGTATGTTGTCTTTCTCTGTAAATCACCTTTATGAGCTGTAAATGCTTTCATTTTACTCTGCAAAAAAAAAGACCAAAAAAGTACATTTATTGAGTTCTTAATTCTTTACTAGCATTTGGTGAATAATTCCCCTTTTATAAACTTCCCTCACAAAGTTGAGTTTTTGAAGAATATCTTTTTTTGTTTCCTACGGCTTAGTGTAAATTAGATGCTCATTTATTTTGATCTGTCTTTTAATACTAGCAATTTCATGGTCAGCTTTTCATACTTGACTATGTGCTGATGTGATAGAAATAAAGTATGCAAGTGTAAAACATCTGATACTAAGTTTGTTGTTCCAGTCTTCACATAATTTTTTTTTCCTAAAAGCCATTTTCAGATACTTGCTTGTTACAAGTGGCAAGCAGACCATACTTTCATGCCTGCTGTGAACAAGTCCCCAGGCTGGACTCCTGATTGAAATGCCTCATGGTATCCTTCTTAAATCAGCTAAATTCATTCTAACATGAATACCTTATGGAGTGGAATCTTTGGGAATTAAATTTTCTATTTTAAATCAAATTTATTAAATATATGCCACAAACCAAATAGTAATGTTTGTTAAACATTATCTATAATTAAATACAGCCATATTAATAAAGTTAAATAAAATGAAGTTTCACAGAATTTAGCTTTCTAGCATTCATTTGAAAAGCAGTTATTCATATTTGCATTTGCAGCTGTTTAACTCTGTTTATATGATTTAAATAAGAATTTCTAGAACTGTCTATAGAATAGAACCAGTAGCAAAATTACATTATAAAATTGTTTTATTTTGTGTTTCAAATAACATAATGACAATAATAGTCCACATACCTCCACAGAATGCTTAACAAGCATATCTCATTTAATCCTCACAATTGTACCAGTAATTAGAGATGCTATTTTATAACTAAAATCATTGTGACCCTGATCATTAATAAACTTTCTAAATTGTACAAGTAAATTGGATGGAAATTTCAGACATCTCTCAAGTTTTCAATTTTCTAAGCCATTGTTAAGCCCTGCTCCACAGCAATTGAATAGGGCAGAGTTCCAAAGCTGTATTTGTATGCTGCTGCATATAAAAAGTCAAATTTCGGAAAAGTTTCAGTTTCATGGAGATGCCTCGAAGCATGCTCAGGAGCTTTAACTAAAAGGGTTAGCACTGCACTGAAGTGATTGGATGCCAATTTACAGACGGCACTATGCTACAAGAGCAACTGTGGGCTCTCAGTCTATTTGGAGGGATTTCTAGTCCTGACCCGTGTTTAATAAAAGCTGACTTATAAGCAGAAAAGCATTATGAGGAGAATTTCTTTGTAATTGGAATCAAACAACTCTTAAAGCAACATTGAATATAATATGTAAATATGTAACTGTCTTTTTTTAAGTGTTGCTTGTAATCAAACCTAGTTACTTGCATGCTAAGCAAGAGCTCTACCACAAAGCTATACTTCTGCCCCTATCAACATGTTTCTATGAAAGAAAATACTTTGGGATAGTTTCACAGAATCTCTCATTTCTTATAAATCTGACCATTCTTACTAAACCTTATCAGCAATGTCACATTATCTGCAAGGAGTAGGGGTTTATATATACACAGGTCACTCTGATTTTATACATATATATATATGTACATATATAATTTGTTTTCTTAGTCTCATGGCATATTTGTTCATTTCAGCTTTAAAAATCATAGAATTTTTTTGGGTCATATATCTATTTGATAGATTTCATACCATATCCATAATTAGTAGTTGAATTTGTGGTGAGTTAGCAATACTGTGCCTCAGTTTATTAACTTACACAAGAAATAGTGCCTACCTACAATTCTAAAAAAAATATAGAAACAGAATGTATGAAACTAATACAGTCACTGTCAAGTTGTAGACAAATAATAACAAGTAGTCATGTAAAAGTAGCTAATATTCTATTACTGGGATCAGAATTGTAATTTAATATCACTTTGTAAGATTAATTCCTCTTTTCCATGGAACATGTAATGTGTCTTTGCAATGCCCTTCACTCATCTCTAGACATCACCTGCTCCTCCTTTGGTCACGCCTGGTAGAAGGATCAATTAATGTTTCAGTTCTCTGAACAAGCTCATTTAAAAGTTGGGTGGCAGCTGGAGGAACAGAGGGATGAGGAGGAGACAAGGCAAGATTTACACCTGTGGTGCCAGCACCTTGGGGCCATAAGGAGGATCACTTTTAGTCGGTCTGGAATGGGAATTTGTGATGGTAATATGAAAAGGCAGCAGATAAGTGACATTTTTCAGAGAGTAATGAACCCCAGTGTTAGCAGGGCAAAGTCACTGGCATAATGCTAAGGCAAGGTGTAAAAGAAATGTCCATGAAATGCCCCTTATCTACCTGACAGAAATCTCACCTGATATAGCTGGTATAAGACAATAAGCAAAACAATTACAATGTCACTTTTCAGGGAATATATGGATGCAGACATTATAGTTGTTAATGTTAAGTTCATAAAACAGAAGAATGTATGCTGATATTTTAACTACAAAGTAGGGCCAGGATCATACCTCATGTAGACTATGGAGATGAAGAGATAGGAATCACCACCAGCAGCAAATTGATCATAGTAAAACTGAAAATATCATTAAAAATCACAGAGACAAGAAATGCTCTTCTTTTTAGGAGACTCTGATGCTATAATACTGAACATTTGGAAACATCTGCCTGGGTCACACAGATGACATGCAGCTCATGGCAGAGCAATGTGTAACATAGGTGACTCTGGGTAGGTAGTTTTCTAAAAAGCCACTTCAACCTTAGAGGAAGAAAATAAACAAACCATAGATGATCCCTGTTTCCCAAATGGGTCTGTTTCTAGGGAGCCACAGGTGTGTAAGGGACCATTGAAGATAAGCTCTGAATTATATTCTTTGGTGTTGGAAGCAGCACACTTCCACAGAATAAGAAGAAAGTAAAAATTCTTCATAAAATTCTAATTATCTTAAGAAGCATTTCACATAAATAATGTAAACACCATTCTACATTTCAAATACTTTTTCAAATATATAGGCCAACTTCCTCATATATTTCTTTGATCTGGGAAACAAACCAAATAGTATATTTTTCTGCTTTCCCTGCCCCTTTCCATCAGTACATTTGATGTAATTGTGATTCTTATATGTAAACTGTCCTAGCAAGTGGCCATCTCTGCACACCAATGTCCAGCTCTAGGAAGGCTTGAAAACCTATCATAATTGGTCAGTAATTACATCATCCCATCTGATGGATAAAATGTGTGTATAATATACACAAGTAAGCTTTCTACATCCTTATTTGTCTGTTTGATTTTGGATTTTCTGAGACAGGGTCTCACTCTTAGCTATGGCTGGCCTGGAACTCAAAATGTAGAAGAGGCTGCCGTTGAACTCACAGAGATCCACCTGATTCTGTCTCCCAAAGGCTGGAACTAAGGACATGTACAACCAGGCCCACCTTCAACATTGTTAAGGATGGATGAGAAAACAAAGCTTTAGAGACTTTAACTAAGTTCATCAACATTTGCTCAAAAGCTGTAAGTAACGCAATTTAACTAGAATGTAGATTTTCTGCTGTAATCCTATTGTATCTTTTTTCTTTTATTACTGCCCATAACTTTGCTAATTTTATATAATATACAAAGAAAAATATTTTACAGAAATTTAAAGACATAACTAGTTTAACCATCAAAATTAGATTTTTCAAGACATAAATACAATGTTGTTTGATTTAATCACACATACAAAAACGATGAAAAAAGAAATTACAGACGTTTATTTTTCAAACACTACATAGACATTAAAATAAAGTCATGCTTCATAAAGGCTAATAACATAAGAAAGACAAAAGGAAATAACCAAAGTAGGATGGAGAGGAAATTAAGTCTTTCTGTCTCTTTTCCACTTTCTGCTGCTGGGAGATGAAATACTGGAAAGAATGAAAGCAAGCAATTACCAAGCATTCCCTATGCACTATACAATCCAACATTAAGTTTCATGTACAGTAGGCAGAAGAGCTACTTACAGGAGGATCAGTTTAGCTAGAGAATTGGAGACATGTTTAGCAAGAAGCTTACAGTCAGCTACCATAGTGGTGGCAACATGTGCTTCAGTTTGAATCTTTAAGGAGCTCGGATTACTGGGTCAGATGATGCGTGATGATACTGGCAAAAAAAAAAAAAAAAAAAAAAAAAAAAAAAAAAACAATATATTTTTAAATAAATATATTTTTTTCCAAACCTTTCCAAAAAAAAAAAAAAAAAAAAAATTAGTGCATTTACCACTATAATGTTTGTTGTTCTTAAGACATTCAATATTCAGAAGAAAGAATTGCTTGTCAGATAAGTGTATATTCTGTTTGTTTGTATAATTTCTACTTCTGGCTTCTTTCATTATCATCACCTTAACAGTGAAGAATATCTATATTCTCATTATATTTCCTATTTTATGTTGTGGTACGGATTTAAATATCCACTCACCAGCCAAAGCAATGCTTTCAAAGCTTAGTCATTGGGCTGTGGCACTGTTGTGAAGTGTTGGAACCTCATGGAAGGATGTTGAGTCATTGTGGTGGGGGTGCCCTTGCAGAGATAACTGGGATCCAATCTTCTCTTCACTATTTCTTTGCTTCCAGGGCAGGTACAGGTGAGCAGCTTCTAAACACACATACTTCTTGTTGTCACGTTCTGCCTCACCATTGGCCTAAAACAAAGGAGCCAACCAATCATTGGCTGACATCTGGGAAATTGTGATCCAAAATGAATCTTTCCTTCTTTTGAGATTCTAGATTATTTTTGTCACAACATTGAAAAATTAACACAACATTTGAAATGGAAATTTTCCTTTGTGTGTTTATAGGAATATTGACCAAAAAGCAGCTTAAACAGAATAGAAAATAAAAAGATTACATTTGATGATATTTAGAAATACTAGAGTTGGAGATGTAAAGACCTGGTTTAGATCAGCAGCACCACATAAACGGGATGTTGTCCACGTGCCTGTATTCTCAATACTCAGGATACAGGGACAAGAAGATCAGAGGTTCAAGAGCCCAGACTAGGAAGCATGAGATTCTATACCAAAATAAAAGGGAGAAACAGATATATAAAGATTTTATCTTATAATTTCAGTATATACGTTGTTGGGTTTGTTTTGTTTTTTTTCAGTAGGTGCAGAAAAAAAGGAAGTGTAATAGAAATAATAAGAAAGAAAATACCAACTTCCAATACACCAGCCATGCTCTGAGACCTCACTTAAATCATCTTTCACAGACTGAATGAGGTATCCTAACACACAATAGGATGCCAGGCTTTGTAATAAAAATAAGATGCACACCTTGTAAGAACACTTCAGCCAATGAACATTGGCTAAACATAGCCAATGGAATGACTAAAACATTTCCATCACATAGTGACATTGTAGCCAACATAATGTCCTTCAGTGATGCATCTCTCCTTTGTGGTGATGGTTTCATAAACCAGCTGCTATACAACAAGACATATAGATGCAGTAAACAATGTAATAAACTAGTAGGTTACTGGTTTATGCTGGTACTCTATTGTACTTTTTATTGATAGACTACTCCATGAAGAAACTTTTCTAAAAAGCAGTGTGCCACTCATAATGATAACAGTTTCACCCATAATTTATTTTCCTCATCTCCTGAATACATCACCTGACCATTTGGAATGATTAACTATAACATCCAGCCAATTTCAACATACTTTCTGATGATCTTCCAACAGGAAATGGACTATAGACACAGTTCAGACCAACATCATGCAATATATGACTGTCTATATTACTAAAAATGCACTATTTAATTGCAATGTTAATATTTACTTAATATTCCATTCTTAACCTGTTCTTTTTATTAATTCTGATGGTCCTGTTTGTTGTTTAATATTAAGAAATAAATCATCTTTCTTACATAATTTCACATGAAACAGATGTAATTAAATTGAAAAGCAGGGCAATATTATTCTTTAAATGCACATGCTAACCCCCCTGCCCCTTTGAGAAGCTCTGAACAGCAAGGAGAGCTCTGTCTGCCCACCTCAGTCATTCTTGCCTTCTTCTTCTTTCACTGATATGTTTCTCAACCCAGATTTAAAACTTAGTCTTTCACAGGGCGCGGTGGCGCACGCCTTTAATCCCAGCATTCAGGAGGCAGAAGCAGGTGGGTCTCTGTGAGTTCAAGGCCAGCCTAGTCTACATAGTGAGTTCCAGGACAGCTGGGGCTACAGGGAGACCCTGTCTCAAAAAGACCAAAAAAAAAAGAAAGTTAGTCTTTCATAACTAAGCAATTTCCGCTTAAAGACTTGAATTTTTTAAAGTTTTTACAAAATTTAGCTTATCAGTTACCGTACAGTCTCTGAAAAGAAAGTTAGCCTAATAAGTAAGAATTAGTACACGATGCTGTGGAACATTTGTGATGCTCTGGCATAGTGGGGCCGCGATTGCCACCTCCTCAGGTGGTCTGAGGGTAGGAAACATTCTCTCTTTAATGCCTTTTCCATTGATTACACCCAGGGCTTTTATCATGCAGACTTGCTTGTTCCTTCCCCCGTGTGTTTCTAACAATTTGCTGTTGATATAGTCAGCAGGGTGCACAACTGCTGCAGATGATAATGAGAACAGTTCACCTCATTTCTCCCTGCCCTGTGCTCAGACTGAACTCCTCAGAGGGAAGCCTCACAGCAAAAACCTTACCAGGAGGCTACATCCACAAGAATGACAACACAAGTTAGAGCTTGTGTATGATGGGCTGAGGAGAACTGTCATTATCACAGCTGGAGCTAGAGCGAGAGAAAGTGACCTTACAGAAGCCAATAGTACTTTGCTTGGCTGGAGTTGTTGCTTGTTTCCTGGACACTGTGAGTTATGGTTCAACATGCATTGTAGGCCCTGGGTCCTGAAAGCACACTGTCTTAATTAGTTACTATTGGCTAATGCGTAGAAATGAAAGGTTAGAGAAGGCCTCCTGCTTTAATCTTTGTATTTTATAATAAAGACAGACTGCATAATAATCTTTAAAGATTTTATTTTTATTTTATCTGTGTAAGTGTTTTGCCTAAATGTATGTATGTATTTTATATGTGGTATGGTATCCCTTCATGTATGCATATATTGTTGTCAACTTGTCCCTGCATTATTTTCTCTTTCTTTACTCCATCTACTTTCCCTCACTGAATTAGCTTTAACATTGGACTTTTTTATTTATTTTCATTTTATGTGTATGAGTGCATTGCCTGCATGTATGTAAGTGCACACATTTCATGCAATACCAGTGGAAGTCAGAAGAGAGTGTTGGATCCCCCTGAACTGGTGTTACAGATGGTTGATAGCCACCACGTGGGTGCTGGGAATCCGACCTAGGTCCTCTGCAAGAACAGTCAGTGCTCAACCACTGAGTCTTCTCTCCAGCTCTAACCCTAGACTCTTATTAATGTGTGTAGTAGGCAGAACAGTTCTCCTTGCAAATGTTTTCAGCCTCTTCTCTGTAACTTGAAAATATGTTTGAACATAGAAAATAAAGATCTGATAGTTATATATGATGTTCTAAAATTTGAGGTGGAGAGTTTATCTTGAATTATTTAGAAGTGCCTAACTAATCACTGGTCCTTGAAAGTGCAGAACGTTTCATAACTTCAGTAAGAGACATTCATCAATAGAGTGTTGCGTCAAGTGCTGCAAAGGGAATAATAATATGTTCTGAGATGTAGGAAGACATGAGCAGCCACCAAAGAAAGGATTTTGGTCTGAGAGTGCAAGATTTCAGCCTTGTAGATCACAATTTTGGCCAAGTAAGACCCCTGTCACAGGTTTATCCTGCCGAAAGATTAGCTCACCTGTCCTGCTTAAGCTACGGAGCCTCTGGCAGCCTAACAAGAAATATGAACAGAATGGATCTTAAACTCCTTGCTATTTATTTTCCATTGTATAGGTCATGTGTTTTAGGCTTTTGAAAGTTATATTTTGGAAATTTTGAATTCTCCATGAGTATTCATGCTTTCTTCAAAGACGACTTAAGCTTTTTGGGTCATACCTTCATCGGTTACAGGATAACTCTGTTTAAGGTTCCCAAATTTGCAATACCTTTTCAAGAACTAGCCAGATCTGACAGTTAATGTGTAGAGTTCCTTCAGTATGAGTAAAAACATCCTTAATTAAATATCTTCAATTTATTTGCAGTTAGGAAAAGAAAGTGCTTCCCTCTCGTAGAATCTTTAGTCTGGTAAGATGTACATTACATAACAAAATCAAGTACTTAAGTGTCAAGAAATATGACAAATTGCCAAATAACCCATTTACAAAATACAGCGTACTTTGAAGTGGAAGGGTATTAACTACAAGAAGTGTTAGGAAGGACTGACTTGACTCTGGAAGACTAAGAAAAATCTGATCTAGGAAAGCATTTAACTGTGTTACATGAGTAACTGGATATGCTGAGGATGACCAAGAATTCTTTGTGCTTTCATATAAATTGGATGACAAGAACCCCGTAAATATCTGGCAATGTTTATACAAATGAGTGATGAAAAGCAACATCAAGCAGATTTTGAACCTTATCATGGAAGCTTAGCCTTAGAGTCCCTGGAGAACATCTCAGATGCAGGTGGCCATCCTCACTGTATTCTTCACTGCACTTTTCTTTGGGTTTATGAACCAAGATCTTCAATAAGGAATTCATTATCATTTAAAGAATTATTAATAAATTTTTGTATGTTTACTCTTTTCCCTTTGCATCCTAGACAGAAACTTTCATCAACTGTTTCCATCATTATTAACAGCATTTTAGTAGGGAAGGATAAAGGATACACCCACTTGCATATTTATGTTAGTATATACAGCATTACTATACAAAAACAAAGTCTATATTAATAAATAAAACACAGATGATTTACACATTTGAGCAACTGGGTTCAGCTTCAAATCTGCAGATTTAGCATTTTCAGTTTCAAATAAGATCTGATCAAAAGCTTGTATCCACCTAACATGTGCTGACTCTTCTAATTATTTCATAATAATAGATGAGTATCACTCTTTGCCTTCATTTTTATTGTGTTATGTATGAAATGATTTAATATATATAAAAGTATGTGTACTTTTATACAAAGTATGTATATTTGCATGTAAACAATACTTTTCCTTTTGTATAAGGTATTGAAACACTCTTGGATATTGCAGTACATGGAGGCATGGGGAGGGACATCCTAGGAAAATGTAGACCATGAAAAAATAAATGAAAGCTAGAAAATATTAAATTTATGTCATCTAATGTCTATATCATAGTTTCACAACTATTGAAATATATGAATTAAGTAAAGCTTCACCCCACAGAGAAAAGTTTTACCATAAGCCATTCAGAAAGAAGAAAGTTTTACTTTTCAAAAGGAAAGAGAAAGGAGAATGGGGGAAAACTCTTTTAGTTAACACAGAATAAACATTTTTACAAAGTAATTTTGACTCACAATTTGTACTTCCAAAAGATGTATCATGATTTATTTTAAGAGTTTAGACATAAATTGTAAATCATTGCTCTTATTTATATACTGATAATGTGACAGCATTTAGTCCTTTTTTCTCTTATTCTTAAAATTTTTATAAAGAATGGCTCTAAGTCAATAGTTAAAGGAAACTATGCCTTAACTGGCATTTGATGCCTAATTGCTATAATTTGGTGAACTAGAGAGTTCTTAGCTCAACCTTAAGACTAACCCCATGATTGAATCTGATCACAGGTTCAGACATTTATATCCTTTATTCATCTTCTCCTGTCAGTCACTTCCCAAACAGAAAGGAATCTGTCTTGTCTCAGAGTGTATTATTGATGATTTAGAAGAATTAATGAGAGATACAGAGGCAGTAACAGGTCCGGTGAGAGCAATGGGAGGGTGGAGCCAGGAAGAGAAAAAAAAATGCAGCTGAAGGCATTCATACAAATGAGGGATAAACACTGTCGTTGACACTCAGCATTACATTTATTCATATATAGCTAAAAAATTATTTTTCATTTTTTGCCTCCAAAGTATAAATAGAAAAACCAGAACCTCACATAAACTGAGAAAGTCAATGCTAAAAGAAAATTGTCCATTGTCTGAGACATAGGGAGAAAGAGTTCAAAAAATGAGAAGACAAACAATAAATTGCTACAAAAAAGCCCTTTTTCTGAACACAAAGGCTCTAATTTTTTCACTGTAGGCAGGAAGACAAATATGCTCTGAAATTCTGTTGATGCTAGTGATTAGAACATCATTTAATTTTTTGTGTATCATAATACTAAGAAAGAATGAATTCATCTTTTTTTTTCTTATTTAGTATTTGATTTGGTCTGAGCTCATTTAGAGCATCATTTACCAAATACATACACATAAAAATAATTATTACTCCTCATGAATGCTCTCCAGTAGATTGCGTAGTGCCATTAATTGAAGGTGTATTTCTTAAAGCACATGAAGATGTCTCCACGCTATTCAGTCAAACACAAATCTATCTAATGGCATGTGTGAAGTGGCAGAATTGGTTTGTCAGCATTTTGGATATAATTGAAAAACCTCATCTTGCCATTATACCTATGCTAAATAACATACTTGCATTATCCTCCAGATTACAGACAACCGTGCACTTAATTATTTGCAGAGCTGTTACTTGAACAATAGAATTAGAGACAAATTTTCGCTATGTTCTATTGTTCTTTCCCAAGCTGTTTGAAAACTAGTAGTTTCCCAGAAACTAGGCAAGAACCAGTAGACTTTGGAATAAAGTATGGTGAAAACACTGTTTTTGAAGCTTCTTTATTCCACAAGCAAAACTTTTTCTTTAGATAAAAATTCCATTGAAGAAAATTTAAACTAAAAAAAATTACCTATACATCGATGTGAAATATTCCTGCACTAAAAGACTACTAATGGGGAGATATTTTTTTCTGTTATTATTGGCTCTAGGAAGTAGCTAGAAAGACCTCTGAAATATGAAAAGTAATTAAGTAATGAGTTCATAAAGGTTGATTGTTGGATTCTTTTGTTATTGTCATATACTTTGGGCATAGAAAGCTTTTGTCAATTGTGCTGGTGAGAAAGCTGAAGTTAAAGGAACAGTCCCAAGAACATAGTTGCAGATGGAGTGGATAGGGCCAACTCTAATCTCTTCCATTGTTTATACTCAACCACCACACTTAAGAGCTGTCCAGGCATTGAAGTTGTCTCTGAGACTGCTAGTCTCATGAAAATGCTTATGCTTTTGATTCATATTTAATTTGGCAAACTAGAGAAGGACACACTGAAAGAACACCAACAAAGGGATATTTTAGTAGCAAACAATACCAAAATGAGGTTTAGCTTTCATTTTTGGATGTTCCTCATTTGTGAAGTTCTAACAATTGATAGAAAATAATGTTACTGTTTTTTATAATCAATAAATGAGCAGAATTTTCAAGATTCCATTTCTCTCAACAAAAACTTCACTGAAATAAACATAATGACGTTAGAGCCAACTTTAAGACAAATACCAAATTATCATATATATCTTGTTTATTTCTCATAACCACAACAGTCACTTAATTTTATATTCATTAAATAATAACACTGAAGTGAATAAACAGTAACCAGCAATACAATTGATACACATAAGGAAATGAGGTGAACGTTGTAAGACACATAGTATATCATTCTAAGATTACAGACAAGTAAAAGGAGTAAAATGTGCTATAGTTTATCACTGATGTGGGATGTGAATGATGTAGTGGTGGGACATACAAAAGGCAGTGATGGACCAAAAGAGCTCAGCAAAAGCCTCAAATTGGGCATTGACCTTGGATAATTGGAGCACCACAATAGGCTATGGAAAGAAAAGGAGAAGGGAAGAGCAAAACAACATTGCTGAAAGAAGAAAATGCATGTGAAAAGACATAGCAGTATTGAAGCAATGAGACATATTATATATAATTGAAAGTAATTGCACTGAAGAGGATAAGTGAGAGTGACCAGGTCTTGGAGACCTTTGAATGTCATGTTAGACAATTGTGATCTGATCAATGGTCTTAAAAGACAATGAAAAAATACTTTTCTATACCCTGGAGTTTCTAGCTGGAATTGTTCTAAAATAGTAAGTTAAAATGATAGGTGTATTTAATTTCTATGTTAGAAGGAAATACAATGTTGAAAATCATTCTATGCACTAGGTAGTATTAAGTGAGATACCTTTTTTAGATATCTCACAAGTTAGCCTATAATTATGTGGTAGACATTGGTCTTAAGAGAGATCTATCAGGATCTGGGCATAATGTCTCAAACCTATATCCCCAGTACTTAGAAAGCTGAGGTAGGATTGTCATGAGTTAGAGCCATCCTGTGTTACATAGAGAATACCAGACCAGCTGAATCTATGTATTGAGATCCTATGCAAAAAATCAAATTATATTAAAGTAAATTCAATAAAATGGATATGAGTGAGACAGAAAGAGAAAAAGTGAGAAACAAAAGAAAGCAGATAAACAAAAAGCTTTCTTCATGGGAGAGAAAAAACATCCTATTTGTTATAATAAATGAAAATTGAAGACTGTCATAATCTCTCAACTCCACCATTTTTTCCATCACATATGGATAATTTGAAAAAATGAAAGCAGGAATTGGAAACAAAGTGACATTTTTATTGTTTATTCTATTATTTAAAATTTTCAGTAATAATTACTGATGTGCTAGAATCCATTATAACTTTTTCAAAAATTATTTATATTTTATGTGTATGAGTGTATTGCCTGCAAGTATGTAAGTGCACCCGTGTCATGCAATGCCGCAGAAGACAGAAGAGGCTGTCAGACTGCCTGGAACTGAAGTTACGGACAGCTGCTAGCTGTAATGTGGGTGCTGTGATTCGATTCCAACCCAGATCTTCTAAAAGAACAGCTAGTGTTCTTAACTGCTGAGCTATCTCTCCAACACCTGCATTATAATGTTTAAGAAGCAGATGATCCAAAGGGTTTTACTGTAGGCAAAAGCAGACACTAGGTCCTTATAGTAGGCAGTAGTTGACTCAGGGGCCTTCAATACAAGATTCGCTGTGTGGTGTTAAGATGTTTCACAGTTTCACATGACAGCTTTACACCAGTGTTCTTTATGGTATTTTCTGTAATCTATAGATTTCTCAGGTTCTTATTGCTGATACAGACTGCAGCCAGGTCTTGACAGCCAAGAGATTAAGATAATGATGTCCAGGTACTCTGTGTAGTGACCTTTCACAAACCCAGCCCCCAGAAATAGAGGTGAACCAGAGTGGAAAAGTGGGGTGGTCAACACCCCCACCTGCTTGCCCAATCTCGGTGGTGGAGACTCCCACCTTATCTTGTTCAGGTGTTCCAGGGTGTATTGTGCAAGTGGGTGGGCTACCAAGCCCTGTGAGGCTCCCAACTCCAGGGCAAGTGGGTAGGCAGCCAGGCATGTGGGGCTCCAGGCACCATCTTAGATCTCTGGTTCTTTTTCCTCTTCTTTGCTAAGTCATGAGTTGAGAATTTGAGATCCACGTGGCAGTGCCAAGGTTCTTTTTATTAAAAAATTGTGTTTTTATTGAATTTTTTTGTGTATTTCATGCTGAGTATCTCAAACATTCTTAATCATCTTTATAATGCTGACCCCACTGGCAGCCTCCCATTGTCCCCCCCGCCCTGCCCCCTGGAGCCCATATACTCTGTCATCCCCGTTAAGGCCCACTGTGTCATCAGTGTCCCCAGCTGTTCCCCAGTGTAAGTCCATCCACTGAGGTCTAGTCAGCCTATCTAGATTCCCCTGCTTTAGGAAATAAGCCTTTTTCATCTAGCAAAATATGCCAATATTTATTTGGATAAGACTGGGGCCTGGTGTTTATTTTCCCAGTTCTATGCTGGGGTTTTGACTGCCTGAATTTGCATGGGACTTGTATATGCTGACACCATTGCCACAGTCACATGAGCAAGTTCCCAGGAGCTTGTATGACTCTGTTTCCATATGGTTATGCACCTCCTCCCTGGCTCTTACAATCCTTCTTCCTCCTCCTCCATGATGGTCCCTGACCCTTGGGTGGTTGAAGTTTAATAGTGTCCTGACCAAGGACCATCATTCAGTAGCCTCTTGATCTCTAGACTTCAGCCATTTGTGGTCCTGGCCCTCTGCTGCATGAGAGAGATTCATTATTGAGAACTGAGAGATTCATTGGTGTCCTCTTCTTTACTCCTGTTCTATGTTCCATGAGCCTTAGGTGTAGAGGTTGTAGATGTGTCACTTAGGCCTGGGCAATTCATAGACAATGCCATGTGTGACCAATTGTGGGACTTGGTAATGGTCTCTGACTGGTACAAAATGAGCTTCTTTGATGAATGGTGACTGGGAGATTTGTCTGTAAATATAAGGATACATATTTTTCACATAGTAAAAGTAAAAACCACATTAGTCTAGTGATGTGAGTGAGAGTCTTGGGGTTTTCTCTAAGATTTATGACCAGTCCACCCATGTGTACTTGGTTATGTTTACATTACCACACTTGAGTTTCCTTCCAACGAGTGGGCTTTTATTCCAATTAGGTAGCTGTTGATTTCCCCAGAGATAAAAGTGCCACCACTGTATGAATGATGTGTGTTGTGCTGGACATTGATGTGGTTATTTGGTCTTGAAACTGTTTCTTGCTGTATAGCCTTTAGCTATACAAATATATTTGTGTAGAGATAATATATGTATAATTTGTAAGTATGTTGTTGAAATAATGTGGTTCCTTTTGGTTTTTTAAAACTGGAAAGGCATTATTTATCTCATCTATCTATCTATCTATCACCTATATCTATCTGTCTATTATCTATCTATCATCTCTATCATCTATCTGTCATCTATCTATCATCTATCTATCTATCTATCATCTATCTATCATCTATCTATCATCTATCTATCTATCATCTATCTATTTATCATCTATCATCTCTATCTATCGCTATCTATCATCTATCTATCTATCATCTATCTATCTATCTATCTATCTCTCCCTTGCACTGTCTAACCCTTCTTCCCCGTTTTCCCCATTTAAAGTGTCCCCATTTTCCCCATTTCTTTCTTGATAATACTTATCTCCTATGGTCCCACCTCTCTTGAGCTCCTTCTTTTTCTTTATCCCCAAGTTTCCTCTCCTCTCCCTTCAACCTTTCCTCCCTGCTCCCATTTTAATAACCCCATTTTTATCCATTTCTCCCTTAGTAACACCTGTTTCCTATTGTTCTTCTCTCTCAGATTCTTTCTTTCCCTTTACCTCCATGGTTCCTTTTCATTATTTTCATTCCTGTAATCATGTATGGATACATAATCACTTATATGGGTTTGCAGCTAAGATCCACATGTGAGGGAATATAAATGTTGTTTGTTTATTTGAGTCTGTGTTACTTCACTTAGTATAAAAGATTCTAGATCCATCCATCTACCTGCAAATTTCATTGTGTAAATGTACCACATTTTCATTATCTAGTCATCAGTTGAGGGACACTTGGGTTGCTTCCATCTCTTAGCTATTGTAAAAAAAATACAGCAAAAAATATGGATGTACAAGTGTCTCTGCAATAGGATGAGTCCGTTGGGTATATGTCAAGGAGTGGTATAACTGGGTCAAATCGAGGTTCATTTTTAGTTTTGTTTTTTTTAATTATTTTTATGTTATGTGTAAGTATATTGCCTGCATGTATGTGAGTGCACTGTGTCTGACTGGTGTAAGGTAAACTCTTAAAATGTTTTTAATTTACATTTTTCTAATTACTAGCGATGTTGAACAACTTTTAAGATGTTTTTGAGCCATCGTTATTTCTTCTTTAGAGAACTCTCTGTTCATATCCTTACCCATCATTTAATTGGGTTACTTGATTTCTCAATTCTTTATTGTTTTAGTTCTTTATATATTCTCTATGTCAAACCTCTGTGATATGTGTCACTAGTGAAGATTTCCTCCCACTCTGTGGGCTTTCTCTTCACCTCCTTGATTGTTTCTTTTCCTTGTCAGAAGCTTTTTAGTTGAATGAGGCCACATTTGTTGTTTCTTGACCATATTTCCTCAGCAATTGAAGTCTGGTTTAGAAAATCCTTTCCTACACCTGTATCGTATGGGCTATTGCCAATGTTGGTAGGAAGGTCTTTTTCACAATATTAATTCTTCCAATCCATGAGCATGGGAGGTCCTTCCATCTCCTGGTGTCTTCATCCATCTCCTTAATGATTTAAAATTTTTATTGTAGAGCTCTTTTGTGTCTTTAGTGAGATTTAGTCCAAGATATTTTATTTTTGTAGCAGTTGTGAATGGGAGCATTTCCCTGTACTCCTTGCCAATTGCTTGTTATTGGTGTATAGAAAGGCTACTGATTTTTGTAGATTGCTTTTATAACCTGCCACTTTACTGAAAGTGTTAATTATTTCTGGGAGTTTTCTGGTGGAATTTTTTGCATCTCTTATATATAGTATCATATTGTCTGCAAAAAGGGATAATTTGATCTATTCTTTTCCAGTTATTACTCCTTTAATTTCCTTCTCTTCTCTTATTGTGCTAGCAAGAGTTTCAAGCACTTTATTAAAAGGAGTGTAGATAGTGGACAGCCTTTTCATGTTCCTGATTTTAATGGAAGTACTTCCAGTTTTACTCCATTTAGAATGTTGTTGACTGTGGGTTTGTTGTATATGGCTTTAATTATATTGAGGTATCTTCCCTCCACTCCAGTTCCCTCTAGGACTTCGAACACAAACACATGTTGAATTTTGTCAAAGGCCTTCTTTGTGTCCATTGACATGACCATGTGGCTCTTGCTTTGAGTCAGTCCATTTATATGATTTCTGACATTTATTGACCTGCACACATTGAACCATCCCTTCTTCTCTGGAATAAAGCCTTCTTGATCATGATGGATTATCTTTTTGATATGTGTCTGCATGTGGTTTGCAAATATTTTGTTGAGGATTTTTGCATGTATGTTCATTAAGGCTATGGGTCTACAGTTTCCTCTTTTGGTTGTATCTTTACCTGGTTTTCATATTAGAGTGATACTGGCTTCATAGAAGGAATTTGGAATTTCTCACTTTGTTTCTATCTTTTTGAATAAATTAAGTAGCTTTGGACATAGATCTTCTTTGAATGTCTGGTAGAATTCTGCTGTAAATCCATCTAGGGCTTGGGCTTTTTTTAGTTAGGAGGTTTTGTATTACTGTTTTAATTTCCTTATGTGTTATGGGTCTGTTTAAGCTGTCCATGTCTTCTTTGTTTAAGGTTGGTGATTCCCATGATTTTAGATACACATCCATTTATTTTAGGTTTTCAGATTTAGTAAGGTATAGGCTTTTAAAGTACTCCCTAATGATGCTCTGGATTTTTTGTGGTCTGTTGTGATATTTCCTTTGCATCTCTGATTTTGTTGATTTGGACGTGCTCTTTCTGTTGGTTAATTGGCCTAAGGATTTTTCCATCTTGTTTATCTTTTCAAACAACCAGCTCTGGGATTCATTGATTCTTTGTATTGTTTTCTTTGTTTCTGTTTTATTAATTTCTGCTCTGATTTTTGTTATTTCTTCTTGTCTGCTGGGTTTGGGTTTGATTTGTTGTTGCTTTTCAATGGTCTTAAATTTCATTTTAAGCCATTTATTTGTGCTCTTTCTGATTTCTTAAGGTAGGCACTTAGAGCTATAAAATTCCCTCTGAGGTCTACTGTTAAAGTTTCCTAGAGGTTTTGTTGTGTTGTATTGTCATTTTCATTTAGTTCCAGGAATACTTTTATTTCTTTCTTAATTTCTCCTTTGACCCATTCATCATTCAGGAGTGTGGCATTAATCTCCTTCAGCTCCTGTAGTTATTAGTGTTTGTTCTGGTTTTGATTTTAAGCTTCATTGCATTGTAGTATGATAGAATTCATTTTTTTTATTTGTTTAGGCTTGTTTTGTGCCCCAGTATGGAGTAGATTTTGGAGAAAGTATATTCTTTGGGGCTTGGTGGAATATTCAATAGATGTCTGTTTGGTCCATTTGATATATGGTATTGTTTAATTCAGGTGTCTCTTTGTCCCATTGAACTTAAGGTAATGTCTGCCCTTGAAATTGAGATGGTTGTCTTAGAGACAACCAAAAGATGGATTTTGTTCTTTAATCCATTCAATTTAGTCTGTTGCTTTTGACTGGGGTGTTCAGTCCATTGATATTTAGTTATTATTGACAGATGTGTATTCATTCCTGTCATTTTGATTTCTGTTTGCATTCTTGGTCTACCTGTGCATTTCCGTAGTTATACCTTCATTAAGTTTCTTTCTGTTACACCTTGGTATAGTCATCCCTTTCTTCAGTTCTTTTTATTGCTTCAAGAGTTCTCTGAAGGGCTGGTTTTGTGGACATGAATTCTTTCAGCCTATTTGTGTTGTGGAAGATTTTTCTTTCCCCTCTAAATATAATAGACATTTCTGCTGGGTAAAATATTCTTGGTTGGCACCTTTGGTCATTTAGAACTGGGAGTACTTAGGTCCAGGCTCTTCTGGCTTTCATAGTTTTCACTGAAAATTCAGCTGTAACTCTGATCAGTTTTCCTTTACATGTAACTTGGTGCTTTACTTTGAGGCTTTCAGTATTCTCTCTTTGTTTTGTATGCTTAGTGTTTTTACTATGATGTGCCATGGAGAGCTGCTTTTCTGGTCCTATTTGGTGTTCAGTGTGTTTCTTGTATTTGTATGGGCATGGCTTTCTTTAATTTTGGGAAATTTTCTTCTACAGACCTGTTGAAGTTCTGGTTCATACCATAATCCTGATATTCTTCTCCTTCCTGTATGTCTATGATTCATAAGTTTGGTCTTTTTATGGTGTCATACATTTCCTGCATATTCTATTCCTGTGTTTTCTTAAACTTTTCATAACCTTTGCTTGAGTGGTCTAATTCATCAACTTCACCTTCCAGTCTTGATAGTCTGTTTCCCATTTCATTCATTCTATTGATGAGAATTTCTCCTGTCGTTTCTTATTGGCATACTGTTTCACTTTCTTCTTCATTTCAGCCTGAATAGTCTTCAATATTTCTAACTCTTGTGAATTCACTCAAAACTTTATCTCTATCTTCTTTCAGTTCTTTGATTTCTTTGTGTGTTCTTTAAATTCATTGAATTATCATGTTTATAATTGCTCTTTTGAATTGTTTAGCCTGTGTTATCTCAAGGTGATTCTCATTGTACACCTCCTCTATGGGACTATTGGTGCTTGGTGGGGACATATTACTTGGGTTTTTCATGTTATTATTTTTTGCTGTGACTTTGGTGTGTGGATTTCTTTTGTAATGTATGATTCTTGTGTGAGACTCATGCCTTCTTTTTTTTTGAGTTTAGGTCTGTTTCTGTTTGTATATTTTAAGTGCTTTTGTTGTGTTCTTATTGAGTATGAAATGCTGGTTGGTCTAGGCTTCAAGTTTTCTCTTTTGATTTTATATCATAGTGGTCTGATGGCTTTAGTCCAGGTGCTCAGGAATTCCCACAGGATGAGCATCAGTTGCTCTCAGGCTTCCTTCTAAGGTCTGGTTCCTCTCTAGCCTGCAGACACAGTATAGTTTTGGAGGCTTGGTAGGTAGAGATAGAATTCAGACACTATCAGGGTAGTCTAGAAGAGGAAGCTGATCTCAGGAATCCCAGGCAAGCTGGGGTTGGGGACAGCAAGGGTGGAGGCCTGGTCTCAGGTGTGAAGAGGCAAGTTGGGGGTGCAGATAGGCTGTGAAGGATCTAAGGAACTAGATTGAAGAATTAGGTTTCTGTGGATGCAAAGGAGCAGGACAGTGTTTGGGGTTCTGGGCCAAGAGGGTATTCCAAGGGTCTGGGGTTCCATGAAAAGAAGTGGTCCTGTGGCCATGGCTAGAAGGAGAATGGGATGTGAAAGCTGGCAGATTGAAAGGTTGTGGGTGTCAAGGCTCAGTGGGTAGGATCAAACTTACCAGGGAAGGAGGTTGGCCTCAGGAAGAAGTGGGCCTGTGCCAAGCTCTAGAAGGAGAATGGGATAACAATGTATACTTTATAAATCCCATATATGAGAAGAGGAGAATTAAGCTTATATCTAATGAGAAATGTATGCAAATAGCATGTCTCCATAAACCAAATGAAATGTTTGGAAAATGGACCAAGATGAAAGCTAAGAGTCTCCTATAATCACTTTCTTATAAGAACCAGAGTTTGAATTGCCACTCATGAGCCAAAATAACTTTACTGTGAACCAATGAAACAAAGTAACAGACTACTATACTAGTTATTACACAATAATATGAAAAGCTCCATTGGTAAAGATGGGAAGAAGAGTTGACTACAATCCCATTTCCAAACTGCAGGGAGACACACCTACCACTGGGGGGAATACAGAAGAGTTAGACCAAGCCTTGGATCTGAATTCCAGTATCAGTCCTGCTATAGTGAAAACCAGAAATAGACAGCTCCTTACAGTCCCAACTCCAAGCCAGTACACTTGGACTGAGCATTCATATGCTTACTAACCAGGTGTCCAACAGCAATCCTGTCCCAAACTATGGGCAGCATGGCATGAAACAGTACTCTATCCATGGGTGGGGAAGCACAATCAGGACTTTTCCTTGGAACTTAGAGTCAAGCTGATGAATCTTACCACCAATGATTTGCTTCTCTTTGCTTTGACAAAACACTAAGCAAAAGGAACTAGGGAAGAAAAGGCTTATTTCATTTTACACTTCTAATTAATCAATGAGAGAATTGAGGGAAGTCAGAAGAGGACCTCAAAGGAGGAACCTGGAAGCCAAAACTGAAGCAGAGTTGGTGGAGGAATATTGCATACCGGCTTGATCCTCCTGGCTTGTTCGGCTAGCTTTCTTGTACCGCCCAGGTCTACCTGCCTTGGGATGTCTCTGCCCACAGTGGACTGGAACTTTCTGCATCAATAACAGTTAAGAGAATGTCTCATAGACATGCCCACAGGCCTGTCTGATGGAGGAAATTCACCAACTGAGCTTTTTTCTTCCCAGGTAACTATAGATTGTGTCAAGTTAATAAAAACTAAGCAGAAAAATTGACCCATTGTCAGCCTTGACATACAATGGCATCACTAACAAGCCATAATCTTTCCCTTCTTGTTAAGTCACAAGATATCACATTAATATAATATAAAACACAATACAATTAAAAAACATAGTCTTTGAAATTTTTCCACTATTTGAAAAGATCAATGTCTCTTTAAAAGTCCAAAGTCTCTCAGTTGTGTTTCCAATAAAATAGAATATAAGATACATCCTTTGTGTTTTAAAAGTGAAGACCCAGGAACACTTAAGCATATCCAAAGTCCTATAGTGTATTTCAAAATCTTGTAGCACAACAATCAAGCATTTGGGCTTTACTCATGATGTGGGTTCAAAGGGACTTTGGAGGCTCCACCTCTCTGGCTCTGATATCTTCAGCACACATAGCTTATCTGCTAGGTTCAAGCTGACTTCATACAACATTTCCCTCTGTCCCTGATGGACATCTCACTATTCTAGCACCTCCATATGCTTAGTATCCATTGCAACTGAAACTAAACCTTCACCAATGACCTCCCAGTTGCTCTGCAGGGAATTCCTATCCTGTCATATGATGCCAAGCCATTGTTTGTCTCCCTGAACTCTTCAATCCTGGGATCCCCACTGCAGCTGAGGTTGCACCTTCACCAATGATCTCTGTTGCTAAAATTCTTGTGCACCTTGGGAGGGGGGATCTATACATCTTCCCAAGGTTCCAACCACAATCTGAGGTATAATTCCACCAACATGCACTCTGAAGGACTACTGAGTTTATTGGGCTTATTTGCAGAGCAATGGGCAAGGTGTTAGTTACAGGAGTGGGGTCCTCCCCACAAAGGGCACATCTGAAAGTCTTCATCCAGTATGGCTGAGAGCTTGTCCTTAGTTACATAAATAGAGCCTCCCCATTAGTCTTCTCCCCATTAGTATTTCCCAGCCTACCTACTCTAGGCCTTCCTCGAGGCCATGTGCCCACCAAAGGTTGAGATGCGTGACTGGATACTCAAGTGAGAGTACCTTTGACTTTCCCTGCCCCGCTATCTGTGAGGGGGCCTCAACAGCCAACAAATCCAGCTGTAATCTTTGGATTTTCACTTAATCATCATATATCTTTTGAGATTATGCTTTCATTTTTACAAGTTACTCTTGTTTACTTTTAGAACTTATAGGCAAGGCTGTTATAGAGTTGTCCTGTCCACCTTGGCTAGTGTCTCTGTGCCTTGCTCCATTATAAAACTCCCAAGAATTCTATACTTTCACCTGGGTTTTGTGCCCTTTGTGAAATATTTTTTCATTCTTGCTCCTTCAGGTACAATTGAATATCTCTCAAATGGGTTTTAAATTTGCAAAACATTCATAGTTTAGCATGATGTAATCTATATAACAAAATCTTTTTGTAGAAGATGGGTAGACCAAGAATGCAAATTACTGAAACACTATTCCATAACAAATAGTGGAACACAAAGATAATCTCGATGAAGCACTGAATTTCTGTTGCCCTCATTTCCAACCAGGTGTCAGGTGATTACAGAAATTCAAAACTAGGAAGATACTGAAATCAACATAAAGAAGGTATAATAGAGCATGGAAAAATTCCATCACTTTGTATCAACTATTTCCTCAACAGCTCCCTGTTAGGTTCAATAGCATGAAAAGGAAGAACTTACTTTAGTCATTCTCTCAGAGCTATTCCATTTCCCATTTCCATATTCTGAAGCCCTTCCATGGAGCCTCTGTCAATGATGAACTCCTTGGGGCTGGCTCAACTTGCTTGGCCCTGCGCAGGGCCCAGTGGGAATAAGGCCCTGCTCTCCCTGCTTCTTGTACTGGTTTCCTGGGTCCTAATAGGCCCTGGGTCATCCCCATGGCTTTAGCATTTGCTGTTGCCTCTCCATGGCTCCTGAGTAAAGCTCTGACCAAACAAATTGTCTCTACCGCTAACATAACATCTTGAAGGAGGGAAATGCACCCTGCCTACTCTGGAGGATCACTACTCACCCTTGGAACAATCTTGATGTTTTTCACTTGTGTGGTTTTAACATGGATGTGTCCTATTAAATGTTTTCAGGTTTTAAAGACTTCTAGAAGTTCCTTAGTGCAGAATTTGAAATTTGTCATTTTTTTTCCTTAGGAGCTTGGGATTCTCACAAATCTTGCCACATTTGCATTCAAGTAAGCCAGGCAGAACGTTTCCTCAGTTTTATCTTTTTCTTTTCTTTTTTATATCTTTCTTTTCACTTTTTTGTGCCATATCAATAGCAATAGACAACATCTATGCCAATACCAATATCAAATATATTATGATTAAGAATGGCTGAAACTTGATATGATTACAAGTATAACAGCTTTTCATTCCATCAGTATTGAGAGTGTCCATAACAACACAACACTTCATTTGACAGGTTATAATGAGCCTCCAAGTTTCTCGCCCTGTCTAAAAAGCTTATAGCACTTTCATATTACCTGAACTTCACTGCATTTCTACACAAAGGATCCTCTAATTGCTGCATAATTTTAATTTTATGTTTAACATCAGCTGAAACAAGTTTTACCTTTTTTCTTATCTCCTCTAGGTTACCACTTCATGAATACACTTTACATGTTGGGCTAAGTACCTTAGATATGTCAAAGGTTTTCCTACTTCATAAAGATTCTGCTAAGACATTCCACAAAATCACTGAAGCTCCTTACCAATCTCAAGGTCCCTGTTGCATCAAGTATTTCTTTAAATTTCTAGCAAACATAATCACATCTGGCCCAGTGAACTAGGCATCATATACTGCTTTCTTCAGACCCAGTTGTTCCTGTCCCTCCTCTGTTGTCCTCCAGTTGGTGATACACATGAGGACCTCCACTTGTGATGACCACATATCTCTTCAAGCCAGCCTATCAGTGACAATGTTATACAGCCTGAATCTCAAGAAGATGTGAGTGGCATTTTTTGCTCATTTGCTCTGTTCTCCAACATTCAGATTAATCTCATCTGCCCTCATATCCCCTAGCCTCACAACATAATCTGTAAGAGATTCTTTTATTGCTTGTTTAAAGGTTTTCCTTAATTCTAGGGCTGAACATTTTCTGATTACCATGGTTTCCTGCTCCTGAACCCTTGTTAAGACCCCTGTCTGTAAGCCTAATCATGGATTATCCCTTTCTATTTTCTATGTATCGAAGTTCAGATGCAAGGTGTGTCTTCTGTCTTCTGTCATATAGCTCTTGCTTTTTCTTTGCTACTTGATTTTTCTTAGATTCCAGATTTAGGGATTTGTGAATCCAGATCTTACTGGGCTTTCTTTATGCTTTGGCCTCCCAGCTTTGAGTATCGGGCAAGCCAATACCACCATTTCCTTCTAACTTTTAACCAATTTATGCCCTAGATTGGAGGCGAACCCAAAGGGTGTCAGCCTCAAGTCTCCTTCTTACCGTAATTCTTCCCTTACACCCGTAGTCTCCCTTTAGGTTGTACCCCAGCTTTGGGTAACTCTCTTATTACACAGCAGCAGCAAGGATGCCTCTGCTGCTGTGTGTTTATAACTTTGCTTCTGATGCTCTATTCACATTGCATGCAATGTCTGTGCTAGAACTTCAGCTGTTCTCAAAGCATCTCCATACTCCCATGGTGGATAGTACTTATGAAGTCGGCATGCCATTCCTTACCACCAAGACTGCCTTCCTGGGTTTTCCCCAATAAATGTCACCTGCATAGGTGGCCCCACATTAGTTACATGTCTCTTTACTGATTACATCATTGCTACTCACCCTACAGAGCTCTAGGGGTATGGCCCACCATGTCAAAATTTCCCTCTAAACATTCTCCCTTCACAAACTTTGTTTCAGTTGTTTCTGTCATGTTCTGCCCACTACACCAAGTGTAGCTAAAATCCCCAATAAATGTCACCTGCATAGGTGGCCCCACATTAGTTACATGTCTCTTTACTGATTACATCATTGCTACTCACCCTACAGAGCTCTAGGGGTATGGCCCACCATGTCAAAATTTCCCTCTAAACATTCTCCCTTCACAAACTTTGTTTCAGTTGTTTCTGTCATGTTCTGCCCACTACACCAAGTGTAGCTAAAACTCATTCAGAGAGAGAGAGAGAGAGAGAGAGAGAGAGAGAGAGAGAGAGAGATGTAAACAATATCCATACCTTCTCTTGCTTGGTCCCAATGTAAACCTAGCTATGATTTTATCAAATTTTGTCTTGGGAAACCAATGAATTTATTGGGCTTATTTATAGAGCAATTGATAAAAGGGTTACTTACAGAACTATGAGTCCTAATCTCCACTCTCTACACCTGAACGTCTTCATCCAAGCATAATAATGGCTTTCCTATATCCGAATAAATAAAGCCCCATTATGTTTATCTGCCTCAGCATATATATGTTAGCATTTCTCCAAGGCCAGGCACCATCAGTTGTTGGGATGTATGGCTGGATACACAGTGATAGTCCTGTGACTCTCATTGCCCCTTTTTCTATGTGGGGACATTAATAACCAAGAAACCCAGCCATGATGATCGTTGGTAAGTGGGCACGGCTGAGCTCAGGAAGATGGTATCTGTCTGATTTGGAAGATAGTCCTGTATAAAACTTCTTCTGTTCTATTAAGGTACCAAACCTCGCAGGTTTTATATCACCAAACTCAGAACCATTTGGGAGATCTTACACATCACCAAGTTTTACTTCCTGCTTGAGATGCAGTCTTAGACCCTTCCGGGCTACAGCTTCTATGTTTTGATCCTGAGGACATACTGGCCATAAGAATCCATCTCAGTAAAGCTGATAGCTAACTTTAAGCCCCTGCTAACCAACACTGATAGTCCAGTAAAGCAAATATTTCACTTCATTGTTGCTAGTCTCTTGTTAATCATAGCTGTTCCTTTAGCCCCAGCTGACCTGAAATCATAAGTATTTTATTCAAAATATATCACATCAATGAATCTGATCTAGTTTTTGAAGGACTTTCAAACATCCTTCTGAAACTTCACAAGCCAGGTCTCTCTCAATCATCTGCATTTCTCTCAGCATTCTTTACCTTCAACCTCCTTCCAAACAGCACATTAAGATCCAAGAACTGAGTGGCTTTTACAGCTCAAAGTTCCAAATACTATCACAATCCTTCATAAAACATTATGGTCAGATCCATCACAGTAATATTTCACACCCTGGTACCAATTTCTGTTTTAGTTTGCTTTTAGTTGCTGTGATAAAACACTGACCAAAAGCAATGTGAGTAGGAAAACATTTATTTTGTCTTACATTTTGTTTAAATACAATGAGCTTTAAGAAGATGTTGAGAACCAAGTGTGGTGGTACATGCTTTTAATTCCAGAGTTCAGGAGACAAAGGCAGGTGCATCTCTGTGAGATCAAGTACAGACTAGCCTACATAGCAAGTTCCAGGCCAGCTGGGCCTACAGAGAGACCCTATCTCAAATAAACAACAAAAGAAAGCTGATTGTGGTGGCACACACCTTTAATCCCTGCACTCAAGAGGCAGAGACATATGGAAGTGGATCTTTGTGAGATCTACTTCCTAGTCTGCATAGTGAATTCTAGATCAGCTGGGGCTACAGGCAAGCCTTGTCTCAAAAAGAGTAAAAAGAAACAAAAGCAAAAACAAAAAAAGATGTTGAGATATAGATGTCCCATTTAAGGCTGATCATTCCACAGTCTGATTCTCTGAATGTTGACCAGTTGTGAGTCTTTGTGTTAATCACTATCTGCTATAAGAAGAACCTGCTATGATTAGAATTGAGAGAAGCACTAATCTATGGGTATAACAATACACCATTAGGAGTCAGTTTATTACTATATATATTTAATTGAATGATAGTAGGTTCTCCAGTTTCTAACCATAAGATCTTGGCCCTGATGAAAGTTTCAAGTCTGAATTCCATCTTGTAGTGAGGCCTTAAATCCAATTAGAATGTTTTTGGTTACTCCATAACCTTGCCAATCTTGCACCATTGGGCATATTTTGCCAAACCAGTTGTTCTTACAGCACTCAGGGTTCATAGCTGAGTAAGGCTGAAGATTGTACCCTTTCCTTCCAAGACTCTGAGGTCATTATGGAATAGTGGACAGAAAGATTATAAGAGCCAGGGGTGGTAAATGAATATAAGGAAACTATTGTCTGAACACCAATGCAGCCATAGTGCTTGTGACAACATAAGATCTGTGCAAACCAAAGACAGACAGGGTCCGAGCACAGATAAGGGTGCCAGTAAGCTATTCGCAACTGACAGATGCTAGAAGAGGAAGAAACAGTTTTTCATACTGATGTGACACCTCATAGGTTCACCACATTCAAAGGGATAGACCTACACCCAAGAACACTAGGGAAACACAAATTAAACTTGATGGGTCTTTTTTAAAATAGAAAAAAAATATATTAGAGGACATAAAAATGGGGAGTAATAAGGTGGGTGTGTGAAGAATGAGGGGAATATGAATATCATAAAAATACATTGTATGAAATTCCTGAATTAATGGAAATATTTCTTTAAAAGATGTTGAGAAACTACTCAGTAAACTGTTAGAGAAACTTAACAAAGAGATTGGTTAAGATTTAAAATTTCAAAAGAAAACTTTAAGCTGAAAAGTCCACTGAATGAAACTAAAAATGTAATAAAAGGCATCAATAAGAAAATAGATCAAATTGAAAAGGAATATTTGAGCTCAAATGCAGGCCATTTGAAAATGCATGTCCAGAAAAGATAAAAGAAGGAAATGGAAGGAGGAGCACACAGGAGCATTAGAACAGCATTAAAAGATTGAACACTTAGGTATTTAGATCTCATGAGGGACTCAAAAGTTTATGATGGGAAGAAAGAAAAGAAGTACAATGAAACTAATAATCTAGTAAGAAAAGCCAATAGTAACACTTTACCTGTGGCTAATGATCTTAAATATAATAGCATGTGAATTAAGTGAGATAATTAAAATACCTAGGGTGGGGGAGTATGAGAGATGACTCAGCTGTCCTGCAGAGGACCCAGATTGGGTTTCCACAACACACATGGTGGCTAACAGCTGTCTTGACACCAGTTACAGGGGATCCAATACCATCTTCTGACTTCCACATGTATTGCATGATATGGTTATACTCATGCACATGCAGGCAATTCATACACCTAAAATAAAAATTAAAAATTAAATATTTTAAAAAATATCTGGGATGTTCAAGTGATCAAAACTTAACAAAAATAGTTGTTATATTATTAGTATTAGAATCTCTCTCATTCTCACCTTTCCTCTCCACTCTCTTTTCTTATCTTCCTTTATCCCTACATCTTTCCATCCATTTGCCTTTCCTTCCTTCCTTCCTTCCTTCCTTCCTTCCTTCCTTCCTTCCTTCCTTCCTTCCTCTTGTTCCTTCTGTCCTTCATTTTTTCCTTCCTTTTTGCAATACTGATGACAGAATGTAGGGCCTCAAATATGTGAACCAGTGCTCTACCACTGAGCTATATCTCAAGCACTGACTTTAGAGTTTGTTGTAAATTTTTTTAGATATGGTCGTACTAAGACTTCACAATAGCTTGGAATTCACTGGAGTACAGGCAGGCCTACAATTTGTGACCCTCCTGCCTTATCCTCCTAAGTAGGTGAAATCACAGGCCTGTACCATGAGTTCCAGTGAAATTCACTTCATTTCAAAGCCATATGTATATTAAATTGTAAGGATAAAAGACATTCCACAGGAAGAGAATTCATAAGACAGGAAGAACACATATACCTTTAGCATATAAACATAGATTTAAACCAAAGCAGAATGAAGAGACAAAGATCAATAGATAGTGATAAATGTGTTGATTATCCAAAAGAAATAACACATTTTGAAAGCACGTACACCACCTGCAGACAAAAACCCCAAAACTCGGCATGCAAGGGGAAGATTGTAAAAAGTGCCAATACTAGCTGAAGAAATACTTGCAATTGATAGTTGCTGGTAATGGGAGAGTCACTTTTCTTCAAAGTTGTGAGGCAGGGTAGGTTGGCCAGGTGACAGGGGATAGCCCCTCACACAATAGTATCTAGAGAATATAAATTGGACCCTACAGGGTTTTTAAAAATAGAGGAAATGAAGTGTTAGAAAGGGTCTAAATATGATCAAAACACATTGTATGATATTCTCAAAGAATAAATAAAAATAATATTTAAAATTTATTTTATACTTAGAATAAAAGGCATTAAATATCATTATGGCATTTTTAGACAAAGTGTGTTTTAGTAGATTCTCCTTCCCTTATCTCTGTTGTTTGCTACCCCTTGCCACCTCGTTCCTTCCTGAACAGTGTCCTTTCTCCTTCCATGTCACACGTGTCCTTTTGTATTTTCCCTATCTCATATTACCCTCTTGTTATAGTTTCCTTTTAACTGATGTGACAAAATATTCTGACCAATACTGACTTGGGGAGGAAAGGGTTTATTTGGCTTACATCTCCTGGGTCACAGTTCATCAGGGACCTCAAGGTCAGGGAAGGATCCTGGAGGCAGGAACTGAGGCACAGGCCATGAAGGATTGCTGCTTATTGGCTTTCTTCTTTGATCCATGTTCAACCTGCATTCTTATACAACATAGGTCTACTTACCCATGGATAGCACCACCCACAGTGGCCTGGGCCCTCCCACATCCCTCAGTAATCAAGAAGACGCCCCATAGACATGGCCACAGATCAGTCCAATGGAGGCAATTAGCCAATTGAGATTCCCTCTATCCAAGTGTGTTAAGTTGACAACTAAAGCTATACAACAAAATTGACCCCTTGTCAACTTGACACTCAAACATATCACTATGAAACCATGTTTTCATTTCTTGTCCCCAAGATACTATATTAACAATATCAGGACAAAAGACAGTACAACCTTAAAAGTCCCACAGTCCTTAAAAATCCAAACATTTAAAAGTCCATAGTCTCTTTTAAAATTCTCTTAACTGGGGCTGGAGAGATGGTTTAGCAGTTAAGAACACTGGTTGTTCTTGCAGAAGACCCAGGTTCAAATCCCATCACCCAAATGGCAGCTAACAACTCTCTGTAACTCCAGTCCCAGGGGTCTCGACAGCCTCTTCTGACCTCTGTGGGCATTGCACGACATGGGTACACTTACCTACATGCGGGCTATACATGCATACATGTAAAACTAAAAAATAAAAATACAAAGTTTAAAATTCCCTTTAACTGTGGGATCCTGCCAAATCCAGAACAAGTACTGTCTTATTTAAAGAGGAAAAATTAGGCACACCTAAGCAAAACCTAAGTCCAACAAATTAGCTCAAGGCTGAACATCTGGGATTCAATCACAATCTTCTGGGTTCTGAAAGGTTTTGAAGGTCCACTTCTCTGACTCTCTCATCCATAGTAAACACAGCTCAGTGAACAAGCCCAGGTTGGTTCAATTCCACACCTGCTGTTGCTCTTGGTGACTGTTCCATGGTTCTGGCATCTCTAAAAATCTAGGGTCTTCACTACAACTGAGTCTTCACTTTCATTAGTGGCCTTTCCTGGCTTCTAAAGGTGTCAAGCCTGTTTCTCTTTGTGACCCCTTCACACTTTCAACACCAGAACCATGGAGGAGATGGTTACACATTACCAAGTCCTACTTCAAACTTGAGATGCAGGCTTGGTCTCCCTTTCGACCATAGCTTCTGTGTGCTGACCCTGAGGAAATACTTCCCAGAAGATTTTGTCAGAGTGATGCTAGTCTTTGTTACCTACAGCTGATAATTCAGACCTGTCCCAGGAAAAAAAGATTTCCTTCAGTGGTTCTGGTCTCTTCTTGATCACAGTTAATTCTTTAGCCACAGCAGACCAGAAACCACAGATTCTACATTCAATATATCACATAAACAGACCCGATAGTCTCTGCTTCCTTTTGAAGGTTTACAAGCCAGGCCTCCAACATCACAACTATTTCAGTATAAATGTTCAAAGCTCAACTGCAACAAACTCTAAGCAATCAATGGCTTTCCCAGCCCAAAATTCCAAAGGCTTCCACAACCCTCCCCAAAGCACCAAGGTCAGGTCTGTCACAGCAAAACCCCATTCCTGATACCAGTTTCTGTTCTAGTTTCCTTTCAATTGCTGTGATAAAATACTATGACTAATACCAACTTGTGGAGGAAAGGGTTTATTTGACTTACATCTCCTGGGTTATAGTTCATCACTTAGGGAGTCCAAGTTAGGAACTCAGGCCAGGAACCTAGTGGCAAGAGCTCAAACACAGACCATAGATGAATGCTGCTTAATTATTTGTTGCTCTAGCCTATGCTCAACTTTCTTTCTTATTCATCACAGGCCCAACTTCCCAGGGTTGGCACCACCCAGAGTGGGCTAGGCCCTCCCACATCACTCTCTGCTATTTTGGTAGTTCCTTTTACTGTGAAGAAACATTTTAATTTCATGTCTCATTTGTTAATTCTTGGGGCTATTTGCTGTTCTTTTGGAGTTCTGTTAGAAAATTCTTGCTTATACCTCTATCTTGACATGTACACACTATGTATTTCCCTAGCAATTTTAAGTTTTTTAAGATCTGTAATCTACCTTGAATTGATTTTTGTACAGCATGAGAGATACAGATCTAATTACATTCTTTTGCAGGTAGATAGCCAATTTTGCCAGCAACTTTTGGTGAACATGTCTTTAACTACTCCATGCTTTTAAGAATTTTAACAAAATTAGATTATAGGGTTGGAGAGATGGTTCAGTGGATAAGAACACTGCTGCTCTTTCAAAGGACCAGGTTCAGTTCCGAGCACCCACATGGCAACTAACAATTGTCCATAACTACAGTTACAGGGAGGGAATCCACCATCCTCTTCTTGCCTCCATGGACATTGCATGACATGGATACACATACATGTAGTTAAAACACTCATACAAATAAAATTTTTAAAAAATTATTTTGATTTTTTGTTTTTTTGTTTTTTTGGAGCTGAGGACCGAATCAAGGGCCTTGGAATTGATTTTTGTACAGCATGAGAGATACAGATCTAATTACATTCTTTTGCAGGTAGATAGCCAATTTTGCCAGCAACTTTTGGTGAACATGTCTTTAACTACTCCATGCTTTTAAGAATTTTAACAAAAATTAGATTATAGGGTTGGAGAGATGGTTCAGTGGATAAGAACACTGCTGCTCTTTCAAAGGACCAGGTTCAGTTCCGAGCACCCACATGGCAACTAACAATTGTCCATAACTACAGTTACAGGGAGGGAATCCACCATCCTCTTCTTGCCTCCATGGACATTGCATGACATGGATACACATACATGTAGTTAAAACACTCATACAAATAAAATTTTTAAAAAATTATTTTGATTTTTTGTTTTTTTGTTTTTTTGGAGCTGAGGACCGAATCAAGGGCCTTGCGCTTGCTAGACAACCACTCTACCACTGAGCTAAATCCCCAACCCTGATAAAAATATTTAAAAAAAAATTAGTTGGTTATAGCTTTATCAATTTTTCAGGTACTCTAGTCTATTCCATTGGCCTACCTGTCTTGTTTATGTCAGTACTTAGTTTTGTATATTTGGTTTCTGATTCTCATTTTCTTGTTTAGTTAACTATTTTTTTCTTTTCAAAGAATCACTTTAATCTATTTATATGTTTATTTTAAAGGGATATTTGATGTATTTGTGTTCTTATTTTTTAAATTTATTTCATTCTACTATTTTTTTTCTTTAAATTCCTAGATAACCAAGATGCTACATTAGGTTATTTATTTAAAAAAATTCTCTTTTTCATAGGCAGTCATTATGAAGTACTATCTTTTGAAGACCAATTACTTTTTTTTCTCCACAGTGGTTTTGGTGTGCTGATTTTCTATACTCATTTGTTTCTAGAAAAAAATTTAGTTTGGGCTGGATAGCTGGCTCAGTGGTTAATAGTACTGGTTGCTCCTGTAAAGGACCAAGGTTCGATTGCCAGCACCCACATGATAGCTAACAACTATCTGTAATTCCAGTTCCAGGGGAACTGACTCTCTCTTCTCACCTCTGTGGGCACTGCACAACATTAACGTACCTACACATATGCAGGTAATACACTCATACACATAAAATAAAAATAATATATAAAATAATTTAAATGTTTTAATTTCCTTCTGACTTCCTCAGTGACCAACCAGATTGCTCATCCAAACATTTCATGTCCCTCCCACTGTAGCCATTTGATTTATAAGCTTGTTGTTATCCACTCTGGTTTCATTCCATTAAGTTCAAGAAATTACGTGATGTGGTTTTAATTTATTTTTCCAATTTTGTAATTTGTTTTTGGACAACTATGCATTCTATGGAAAGTTTCACATACAGTTAAAAAGACGGTGTACACTGTAGGTATTAGACGGAATGCTTCATAGATGCCTGTTGTCCCTTTGACCTCTTATTGAATAGTTTAAATATGTTATTTCTATGTTTATTTTTTGTGAGATGTAGCTGCTTTATACATTTATAGGAATGGAGTATTAAAGTAGCTAGTACATATGTATGTATTGGAATGTATATCTAAGTCTAACAATGTGTGCTTGATACAATTGTATACTCAGACATTCAATGTATATGCATTGATAGTTGAGTATGTATGTATGAAAGATAATTATCACATTTTTTGATTATTGATCATTTGATGTTTATATATTAGCATGCTTTGCCTTTTCTTAATGTTTTTATTTTAAAATTTATTTGGTCAGATATGTATAATTATAGTCACTCCTATTACTTTTAGGTAGCATTTTCTTGGGATATCATTTTCCATTCTTTTACTTTGAGTGTATGTGAGCTTAGCAGTGAAATGGGAAGCTTAACAGAAGCATAATGTTGGTTCTTATGGTTGTTCTGTTTAGGGCGTTTTGTTGTTGTTTTGTTTTGTTTTGAGCTTGTCTGTATCCTTTAATTGAAGAAAACTTTTCATCTACATTCAAGGTTTTATTGAAACCTAAGGATATTTTCCTATAATTGAACTGAATTTTTAAGAGCTGTTTTAGATATTGTTTGAAGTTTTCTTCCTCTCATTCTCCTTTTTTGTTTGTTTGCTCTATTGATGATATCCATATGGATATCATGCATGCATGCAATGCAATGCAATGGCATTCTGGGGAACTTCCTGGGAGATTATATAAAATATTTTCCCCAAGTAATGTTACTTTATAGTTCATTTACCAACTTGGGCTGCAGGTCTTTGAGAATATATACACTTTTCAATTGCTACAAATGCCAATTTCTTCATTAATAGAGTACCTTGACAATCTCTTCAAACCAGATATGGAGCAGAGCTGTATCAACTATTCTATTTTTAAAATTTCTTTTTACTTTGTTTCTGTGTCTGTGTGAGTGCATATGTGCAGGTGAATGCCAGTGGCACTTGTGTGGAATGACCAGAGGATAATATTCAGGAGTGTCCTAGCTCCTACAACCATGTGGTTTCCAGAAATTGATCTCAGGTCTTTAGATTTTGAAGCCAATGCCTTTACCCCTGAGCCACCTCACAGGCCCCATATTATGAAATATTTTGTTTCTCTTACTATACTGTCAACCTGATTTCAGGACATTGCAAAATTTCTATTTCTGCTGTGAATTTCTATTCTCCAACAATCACTAATCTGTGAATTATTGCTCTTAGAGGACCTGGCAAGTGCTTGTGGATGCTATTCAGGTTTTTCTTTTTCTTTTTTACTTTGCTTTTTTTTTTCACTCCTCTCTTTGTAGCCTGTATGGCCTGAAACACACCATATAACCCAGGCTAGCCTGAAGACACTTGAGTTCCAGGCTCAGCTTCCAAGCTTTAGGACTACAGGCATGTAACATAATGCCTGGCTTGCCATCTTGAACCTTCAGGATCTATGTTATGTTGTTCTTAGTTGAAACTGCACATTGAAAGAATACAGTTCAGAAGTTTGAGTCTCCTTGTGTAGAGTCACATAATAAATCATTATGAATCTAATTTTATATCCGCATTCTACCTAGGAAAAAAATGTGACAAAGAATTAAAGTTACATAATTTTTTTTTCTTTTGGTCAACTGGTATAATATTTGCATTTCAATGTTTGTTTTAAAAATGAATCTTTGATGTTAGCCCTCGAAATATGGGCTGTTCTTGGCTAGAGAATTGACTCAGGGGTTTACAGCATTGACTGCTGTTGTAGAAGATTGAAGTTAGAATCCTGGCACCCTCATGACAGCTAAAAACCATCCATAACTCCAGTTTCAGGGGACCTGACACCCTCTTCTGTCCTCCACAGGACTCGCATGACACGGTGCACTTACATGCATACATGCAAAACATGTATACACATAAAATAAAAATAATGAATAAAATACTTTTGGAAATATGTGCTGTGATTTATATTTGTTCCAACATTTACATAGTTAATCTTGATGACAGACACTTTTATCATTACTTAGATATGGAGGAGTAAAACCTACTGTCTATTTACCTACTCCATCAGCCACTTATCACAGATGCTAGGAACTCACAAGTCAGAGAAGCAGGTGTATTTGAAGTTTGTAATATGAAAAAGCACATATGATGTTTTACAGATGTTTACACAGCAAACTTAACAGTATAAAGTTGAATGATACTTAGTATAACAAATGTGAATCACATCAGGAAACAAATTATTTTTAAAGAAGATTATTTTAATTTAATGTGACTGTGTATTACTATTTATAACCACTAACCACTGTAACAAGCAACCAGGAAAATAAATTCTCAGAATTTTATATAAATCGAGATTTATATATTGCAAATAACCTTATCTAGCTGTGGATCCTGAAAGCTACAATAATGATAGGCCTGACAAGATATGCCCATGTTATGGTAGTAGCACTCATGTCATGGGGTAACCAATTGTTTTCTGATTGAGTTTAAGCCTACTCCACAGGAGGAAGCATATGGTTGGTAATGTGAATCTGTTCAAGAACCCCTGGCTATGAAGCTCATAAGCCCCAGGGGTGAACCTACTATAATTGTTTTGCTAAATGGATAGAGTATTAAGCTGACCTCTAAATATGTATCGCTATACTCAATTAGTATATCTCTCAGTTTTCATCAGAGGAGATTCTTTGTCAAGTGGATGGTGATTAATGTAAAACTCTTAACAGGTCAAAATGTAGTGAATAAGTGTCTTTGGAGTGATTTGCTATAAATGAGACATCTAGATCATCCTATGTCCCAATAGTGATGTGGGACTGTAATGGAAGCAGGAGTAGAAAGATTCTAAAAACCAGAGGTTGGGAGGATGGGGGTAAAATAGTGTCTTCTGGACATCACAATACCATGGCTTTCTACACAAGACATGTACAAGATCATGCCTGTCGATATTCCAGCATAGTGGTAAGCTGTGCAAAAGCCCTGACCCCTCACTGAAGAGCTATTTACAGTTGATCGCTGTCAGGGAGAGTGATATGGCTCCTACTAAGTTGACAGTGCTCTGCTGGATGGCTCTATACCCACATGTATAAGGCAATACAAATTGGACTTATAGGGTTATATATATTTTATAAAAACAGGAAATGAAGTACAGAGAGGAAAGTGTAGATCTGGGAGCTATTAGAGGAGGAGTGCAGGTAATTATATGCCCAAAATATATTGCATGCATATACCAAGCTCTCAAAGAATTAAGAAAAATATTATATATATACATATATATAATCCATTAGTGCAAATATAACATTGTTTAAGAATTGTGTGTTATAGAGGGATAAAGGGTTTGGTATGAGGAGCAGGAGGAATAAAATTGATTGACCAGTTCTTACTAAAGCCTACAATGTACCCACTGATTTATCTATCCTCTCCTAATCACAAATCCTGTTATTCATTTATCAAATGAAGTATTTCAGCCACCTGATATTTGGCAAAGGGGCCAAGAACATTAACGGGAGGAAAGACAGCATGTTCAGCAAATGGTGCTAGAAAAACCTGGATCTCCACTTGTAGAAGAATGAAAATAAACCCCTATCTTTCACTCTGAACAAAAGTCAATTCCAAATGGCTCAAAGACCTCAATGTAAAGCCTGAAACTCTGAAACTATTAGAAGAAAACATTTGGAAAAACCTACAAGGTATAGGCGTAGGAAAGGATTTTCTAAACCAGACATCAATTGCTCAGGAAACAAGGGCAAGAATCAAAAAATGGGACCTCATTAAACTAAAAAGCTTCTGTACATCAAAAGAATCAACTAATGAAGTGAAGAGAAAACCCACAGAATGGGAGAAAATCTTCACCAGCGACACATCGACAGAGGTTTAATAACCGGAATTTATAACAAACTCAAAAAACAGAGAACCAAAACAAGAAACAACCCAATTAAAATATGGGCTAAGGAGCTGAACAGAGAGTTCTCAAAAGAAGAAGTAAAGATGGCTATGAAACATATTAAAAGATGTTCAGCATCAGTAATAATTAGGGAAATGCAAATTAAAAATTAAAACCACTTTAAGATTTCACCTTACCCCAGTCAGACTGGCTAAGGTCAAAAAAACAAATGATACCAAATGTTGGAGAGGGTGTGGGGAAAGGGGAGCACTCATCCACTGCTGGTGGGGCTGCAAACTGATTCAACCCCTATGGAAAGCAGTGTGGAGAACTCCTAAAACACTACAAATGAACATAACATTTGACCCAGTTATATTACTCCTTGGCATATATCCAAAAAACTCATGCTACTGCAGAGATACTTGTACATCCATGATTGTTGCTTCTCTTTTCACAATAGCTAAGCGATGGAAGCAACCTAAGAGTCCCTCAACTGATGAGTGGATAATGAAAATGTGGTTTATTTATACGATGGAGTTTTACTCAGCAGCAAAGAAAGATGAAAACATGAAATTTGCAGGTAAATGTATTGAACTAGAACCTGTTATACTAAATGAAGAAACACAGACTCAGAAAAAAAATCGACTTATCTTCTCCCTAATATGTGGATCCTAGAACCAGACTCTGATAAATAAGTATGCAACCAGACATAACTACAGGAACCAGGATAATGGAAAGGAAACAGGGAGGTAAAGAAAAGAAATAACCTGAAGGAGAATAACCTGAAAGAGAAAACAGTAGGAAACATGCCTTAATAAGGAAGATAGGGATAAAAATTGGGTTAGTTTAAGGGAGGGGGAAGGGAAGAGTATACAGGGAAGCTAAGGGATAAAGGGAAGGAAGGAGCTCCAGAGAGGTAGGACCATAGGAGAAGGATATTAATAAGGGAGAAAAGGGGGAAATGGGAGCAACTTGGGTGGGAAAGCCATGGTGGTGGGGTGAGACAATGTGAGAGATGAACAAGGCCTGGCTGGTTTTGAAAACTGGAGGGAACCATATTGCTCCTACAAGCTGCTGAAGGGTTATCTGAGAACAAATGGTCTTTGCCCAAGATTTATCTACCTGACACACAGTAATTAAAAATACCAGACTGGTGAAACTAACCTTCTTGGGTGTTTAACAGACATACTTTGAGGTCTATAATAAGTCAGTCATAGGGACATAAAGGACACTTTTTGCTCATTTCCCTCCTAGGTCACCTAGTTCCAGGGGACTATGAGCATCTCTCAGAATGTCCTATAATAGTAGTGGGTCACCTGTCCTCTTGATCAAGAGGCTGAGGAGACCCCACTAGATGGACTTGAACCAGTGTCCAGTCTATAAAGAGGAGGGTCAACACAGAGGAATCATGTCCTCCATGCTTCCAGGCGAAGCCAACCATGTTTGAGCAGAACCTTTGACTCATCTTCACATAGGCAGAACTGGTAAAAGTAAGGAACCAGGGACTCCTCCAAAGCCCATGTGACCCCTGAGGAACAGATCCTCAAATGACCTTAAGAGTAAAAATAAATTGGCTTATCTGGACCAACTGTATGGCCTTAAACACCCAAAGGGAAAGTATAACCAAAGATTAAAGGGGCCAATATAATTTCATGGGAGTCCATATGTATAACCGAAGGCTACATAACAAGCAGCAATGCCAGACAGGTGATACCTTCCTTTGAGTTGTTGGCCAAGGTGGTCAAAGGGATTCCCAGATGGTAACCCAGCATAGAACTGGGAAATTGAACAGCAGACCCCAATCTTATCCAAAGGATAAGACCTCTAGATAGGCTGACTGGATTCACCAGCGGGGCGGGTGGTGGAGAATGGCTGAGAGTGTGATGGCACAGCAGATAGTAGCAAGGATATCAGAGTATAAGGGCTTTAGTCGGGGGAGGGAGGCTATGGGAGGGCACTACCTGGGAAGTGGGTATATAATTTTTTTTTAAAGTTTCTTCAAAGCATAATAGTTTACTCCTTGATAATTGGTGGATGTGAGGAACATTGCCATTGAAATCTACCTGATGACTTTGTGTCCATGCTCGGATGCCAAGGAGCTCAGAGGGTGGCCAACTGTGACTAGTAATGGTCAGATATATACAGATTGGAGACGTATGTTCATCTTGGTGTCAATTGTATTGATAATGAATTTTTCTGTTTGAAACTGTGTGTTTTGATAGTGAAGTGTGGGTCTTTTTTAGAGTTTGGGACCTCATTTGACTTTGTGTCTTGTGGGGTTTATATGAAGTACAATGTTGTGAGACTCTATTGATTCAACTGTAATCCTGGAAGTTTACAGCCAATTTTGAGGGAGACGCATCTTAGCTCTGGAGATTGTTATTGAATATGTCAATGCTATTGTAATGAAATGCCTCTTCTAATTATATGGTTATTAAATAAATAATTTTAAAAAAAGGAGATAGGTATCATAAAAAAGAAATGTTAGAAAATAAATTTAAATTGATGCAATAAAAAGCAGTAATCAAGTGACAGAGGTTGCTGATTGTTTAGTTGATTACTTTTGCTTTCTTGATACTCTGAAACTCAACAGTTCTTTTTTACATTTCCTGATTTTCAAGTGAAATGATTAAAAAAGTTAATATTTTAGAGGAAATCAATTAGCTCATTTCCATTTCAACTTCCTTGATTTCATATTTTAAATATTAAAATGAAAATTTTAATAGAGCTTTGCAAATACGTTTTAAATGAAGGCCTTAGCTGTCACATATATAAATCTATAGAGTCACCCATTATATTTACATAATTTGCAGATTTAAAACTGTGAAGTAAGCGTTTGAAAGCTAGGGTAGATAGTGATAAGAAAACACTCATGATATTATCCAATTTTTTAAAAATCATGAAGATAGTATCAAGTCATGAATTACTTAGCATTAAATAAAAAAAAAACTTAATCCAAAAGCAAACCCTTCCAGGTGTCTGCCTGTGTGAAAGAAAACATGCTTGAGGTACTTAAATATTCAGTGGTAATCATTAAAAGATGGAGAGGGCTGTTCCTGGTCTGCTTTTTAACAAGTAAATGCACAAAACATTGATATTTTGCCCACTTGACTCTGGAAATTACAGTTTTGTACCAGATTTATAGTTTCAGTATGTCATTTCTGGGACTTAGTCCCAGAAAGATATATGATCAGATACAAGCTTCTTGTCTTTTTATTTTTTGTTAGATAACTATAAACCTATTTCAGAAAGACAAGGTACATAAACTATAACAAACAGTGTCACACACTGAAATATGTGATTAGATCTGGGGAGGAATCTTGGTCTGTTTCTTTGATACACACTGTTTGTTGGCTGTGGAGACAAGCCACACATACATAATTTTAGAGCCATGTGGAAGGAACTGGAATGTGGCACTGGCTGGCAATAATGCCTGACACGTACTTCCTGATACTTGCCATCTACATGTTCTGAACATCTATCAGCTGCCAAACTGAGGTTTGGAGCTAGGAGCATGTAGGGAGAAAGAACTAAGTAGGAAAAAAGTTTAAACTTCAGAAATTGACCGATGTTTGCATCTTAGCAGTACCAACTTCCACTATAGATAATAAGGCATTAGAGTTATAACTCACTCTCCTCTTTGTTGGCTTCATCCGATTCCAGTCCCATGGAAACCACAGGAGGGGACACCTTATCTGCAGCAGTGTCTTTGAAGAAACAGCAGCAAGCTCTGTGATACCATGTAAATTCTTTGATTTTACCCTGCGCGCTGTTTCTTGTCTTTTTCTAAAATCAGAAGCAATCTGTTATAAATAAGGAAGGAATGATGAAACCAAGATTATTATAAGTCTGACTTCAGATAAGGGTTAGTCATGTCAGCTGGAGCTCTCTTACATGGTATACTGGATTATGTTTCTATGTCTCTGTGAAAGAGATTTCTTCTCAGTTTCTGTTAAAAATTGTCTCTCTTTTTTGTACAAAAGCTTTATTAAGAACTTCATACATGCATATAATGTGTTTTGATCAAATCCATGCCCACTTCCTCCCCTCCAACATCCCCGCCTCTGAAGAGGTAACCCTAAAATCTTTTAAGGATTAGATACAAGCTCCCAAATACTTTTGACATTTTTGGCCTTGGAACAGAGTATGTTGCTAACAGGCCAAAGGACATTTTGACTTTTAGCTAAGCAACTGGCTACATTTCTTTGGGGTCTTTTTTACCTTAACTGCCTAGTCAGTTCCTATCTCCTATTCTTATCATGCCATCCTCTGAAGGGGTTACCCAAATTGCCAATAGGGAATAGGGATGCCGACCGCTCTGGCTTCTTCCATGCTGAACAGGGGTGCAGGGTGAGGCAATTGGCGTGCTCCTTCAGTGGGTCTGTCTAAAACACTCCAAAATTCCATTATTCTTGTCTCCAAGGGGAGAAGAAAGTCCTTGAATGGGAGATGTGAAGGAGAAGTAAAGCCAAGAGTAATTAGCATTACAAGTTCTAGACAGGGAACTAGAAAAATGTCAGAACAGGGCAAGTTTCAAATGTTCATGTGAGAGTTCATTGGAATTTCTTGACAAGAACTTCCAAAATCATCCCTCTGTTGGGTTCTTCTTCATCTTTCTTCTGTCTTCCAATGCTGGACTTGTTGGCTGGGAAGAGTGGTGGAATACTCAGGTGGAGGTCTTGTGACCCTGGTTGTCACTCCTTTAGTGAATGAGCACAACCGTCAACACGGTCAGTTGTGACTATGTTTAGTGATCAGGCTCAGTGGAAGTTGTGATAATGGTAGTTATTTCATGCAGAAGGGACTGCTGTATAGCATCATCTTATTAAAAGGACCACCACATAGAGGCAGGATCTTTTTTTAATGATATATTTTGGTTTAATTATGTGTATGTGTTTGTACGGATATGGGCACATTTCGGTGCAGGTGTGTGGAAGGCAGAAGAGCGTATTGGATGACCTGGAGCAGGAATTAGAGGAGGTTGTGAACAGCCCAATGTGAGTACTGGAACCCAAAATTGGATCCTTCGCATGAGTAGCATAAAAGCTGTACAACAGGGCCATCCCTCCAGCCTTGTTCCATCTCATACCTTTTTTTTTTTTTTATTTTCTTGAGATAGCATCTCCCTGTAGCCCCAGCTGGCCTGGAATTCCCTGTGTAGACTAGGCTGGCATTGAACTCACAGAGAACCCACTGCTTCTTCCTCCTGAGTGATGGGATTAAAGGCAAGTGCCACCATGCCTGGCTTTCCATCTCACTTTTTAAATAAACAATTCCATCTATTTATTTGTTGGGGATAGTATGTGACAGTTTGTGTGGAGGTCAGAGAACAATCTGCAGAACTCAATTTTCTCCTTCCACCATGTGAATTCTGGGAAATGTGTCAGGTTATCAGGCTTAGTGGCTGCTGTCTTGCCTGTGAGCCATCTTCAATTGCTACTGACTTTTAGGTATGCAACAAATTTTCTCCTCTATGAACAGTTAATATTAGGTATACTTTGACCACACAGGGTATTAACTAACATTCAGATTATTCTAGCAATATCTGTGTAGACTGACTAATAGATGTAACTAAAATGGAAAACTTTACTCGATTTTGTTCTACTGACTTTTGCTTTATGCTGTATTTTTGCCCAGACATTCCCACTGCAGCCAGCCAGCCAGAATATCTCATGCAAGAAGTTTCAGTACAATACTGGAAACCTTACAAATCACCAGATAACATGTCCAGGATGTATGTCCTCCCACCCAGTCTAAACTAATCTTTATGTTAACTGAATACTTCTTTGTTAACTGACCTATCCCTAGTCTATTGTAACTATGGTAATCTGATGAAACTGGTTATTGGCTTTCCCCTGGCATGAAGTTATTGTGGTTTTAAGCTTTATAAAACCTGCCCTGCTTCTCATCAGGGTTGAGAGTTTGTTTGAGCATTAGCTCCCTCTCTGACCACTGGCTCTTATAAAGGACTCCTAATTTGACCATCACCGTGTGATGTTCCTCTGTGCATCTTAGTCTGTATTATATAACAGACAATTTTTCTATGATCAATCAAATTATTTCTTGTAAAACTGTGTTTTCTTTTGATATATAAAATAATACATGGACAATTCAGGAATTAATCGTGAAAGATATATGACTGTACATCAGAAAACTAAAGCATTTCAAAGATTATAGATCATTATCTCTTCTGGCAAGGAAATTCTATAGTTATGATCACTAAAAGCTACCACGATGAGGGATTTTGTAATTTGCAGTTCTAGGGTTTTCCAGGCTTCAATGTTTCCAAGATTCCAGAGCGTAGCACAAAAGTGTGTTGTTATTGCTTAAGATATAGTCATTGAATAACATCAATATTTTCACACCATGATAGCACTATGGAAAATACCAATGAAGTTTTATACTTGCATTTAAAGTAGAAAATTCTTTCTGTAGAAACCATTTGTCCCATATAGAAATATCATCAATTTTGTTCAGATGCAATATTTAGATATAAAACTATCTTATTTATTTAAAGGAACAGTTCCACAAATAATGTATTAGATTAGGAGCTATTTGATATAATTTGAGGAGTTGTTAAAAATATTTTAACTTGCTCTTCTTTAACAAATGGAAAATAGTGGTGCACGCCTTTAATCCCAGCACTCGGGAGGCAGAGGCAGGCAGATCTCTGTGAGTTCAAGGCCAGCCTGGTCTACATAGTGAGTTCCAGGAAAGCTGGGGCTACAAGGAGACCTTGTCTCAATAAGACCAAAAAAAAAAAAGGAAAATATTGTATGATATGAAAAAAGCTAAGATTCAGATCCATCAATCTTAATTTAGAGATATTCAATTTTACATTATATTTTACCAGAATTTACTGTCTTTGTCTATTCATATGCTGTTTACCGGTTTATGTGTTTATGTAGACCCTACAGCATACACAACGAGTATGTATGCTTCTTGTTAAACTGGTTAATATGAATGAATTGTTAAGTCACACAAGTTTAGCTGGTCATGATTACAATGGATAAGCTTTTTCTTTTTAAGAATATCACATTCTTTAGCTATGCATATGGACTCTTAAGAAATTATATTGGCCCCTTTAATCTTTGGTTATACTTTTCTTTTGGGTGTTTAAGGCCATACAGTTGGCCCAGATAAACCAATTTATTTTTACTCTTAAGGTCATTTGAAGATCTGTTCCTCAAGGTTCACATGGGCTTGGGAGGAGCCCCTGGCTCCCCTTTTTTTTTTACCAGTTCCACCTATGTGAAAATAAGTCAAAGGTTCTGCTCAACCATGGTTGGCTTCACTTGGAAACATGGAGGAAATTGTTCCTCTCTGTTGACCCTGCTCTTTGTAGACTGGACATTGGTTCAAGTCCAACTGGTGGGGTCTCCTTAGCCTCCTTGATCAAGAGGACAGGTGACCCACCACAATTACAGGACATTTTGAGAGATGCTCACAGTCTCCTGGAACTAGTTGACCTAGAAGTGCAAGGAGCAAAATATGTCCTTTACGTCCCTCTGACCAAATTATTATAGGCCTCAAAGTATGTCTGTTAAACATCCAAGAAGTTTAGTTCCTCTAGTCTGATACATTTTAAAAAAATGTATTATATTTGAGGAGGAAGCTTGGAAATTTACATCATGCTAATTAGTAGAGGTGAGAAACACTACCATTGAAATGTACCCGATGACTTTATAGACATACACAGGCACCAAGGATCCAAGTGCAACTGATTATGACTAGTAATAATCAGATACATACAGATTAAAGATGCATGTGCCAATATCTCAGTGTTAGTAGCAAAAACAATGAGACTTTCTGCAACAAAAAATATATTCTAAAATGAAATGGAGATCTTTTTTAAAGGTTAAAAA
>NW_008360331.1:8026111-8028298 GCF_000622305.1 Nannospalax galili | reverse complement strand
AGAGATGTACTCTTGCTCTGGAGTGTGTTACTGAATATGTTAAAGCTGTAGTGAAATGCTTCTTATAATCATGTACTTATTAAAAGTTAAAAAATGATTAAGAAAATAATTCTTCAAAGCATAAAACTTTGCTCCTTAATAATTAGTAGCTGTAAAAAACATTACCATTGAAATATACCTAATGACCTTGTATCCATGCTCAGATGCCAAGGAGCTCAGAAATGAACAGACTGTGACTAGTAATAATCAGATAAATAGTGATTAGAAACGTATGTTCAAACATCTTAATGTCAATTGCACTAAAATGAATTTTTCTCTATGAAACTGTGTATTTTAATAACGAAATGGAGATCTTTTTTTTTAAAGTTAAAACCTCATTGAATTTTATGTCTTATAGGGTTGATACTGAGTACAATATTGTGTAACTGTAATAATTCTACTGTAAACTTTAAAATTTACAGCCAATTTTGAAAGAGATTCATCTTAGCTCAGGAAATTGTTATTGAATATGTCAATGCTGTTGTAATGAAATACTTCTAAATGTGGTTATTAAATAAATAATTTGAAAAAGAATATTACATTCTTTAAAATTCCACAAATTATGATATACACTACATTAATACTTACCTATAAAGTGTGATTGTATTGGTGGATTCACTACATCCTTGCCATTTCTATTTTAAGTAGGAATAGAAACTTTAAATGAATACTTTCTTAACATTGCTGAAAGATTCATTTTGAGTTGTGAGAACCATTTTGTGATATGGATTGACTAGATCCTATCAAGTACTTTTTCTCCTTACCTATTCTGAAAAATTCCATATGGACTCAACCTGACAGTGTACATACATGCCTATGCTGTGGGCTTCTACCTATCCAATTTTCTCAATCACTCAACCAAAATGAAAGGAAAGTCCAAAAGATGTATACTGTAATGAACTTGCTTCATTAAACTTGGATTTCTGGCATAATTCATTTTTGGAAAGAACATGGAAGGAGACAGATAAGTCTACATTCATATGAATTGCAATCAATACTGGAAGCTCCTGTGTAGCACAAGTACCAAGGTGCCAAGGCAAAACAAGATTGAGATTGATATACACACTTTAGTCATTCACTTGGAGATAGATCTTAGAGACACAGCCTTATCCCTTAGCCTGTTGTCACTTAAGTTCACCCCAAAATTTATTATTTGTAATATGTAGTAATTAGGCATTCTGTTATCATCCAGTTAGAATATAGGATAACAATAAAGTTTTTAAATATCAAAATAATTACTCTTTTCTTGCATAAGATGAGTGAATAAAAATATCAAACATTTTTCTAGCTCAAATGAGGAAAACTAAAAACCCAAATTGTTGGGTAAAAATGTATAGGGTTAGGTTTTCAGAAAAATACCTCTTCATTAAACAAAACAGTATTGCTAAGTTGATATGTATGCACTGGAAACCAATTTTTCTGAAAAAAATAGGCCCATACCTCATCCTCAGTGTACAATTTGATTTTATTCCAAGAATCAGTCTGTATGTGTACAAACCTAGATTCATATACCATTTTATACACTGGAACATCACAGGATCATAGGTCCAATTTTTAAAAGAAATAAACATCACAGAATGATAGGTCCAGTTTTTAAAAGCAATAAACTTTAACATTTTTGATAATTTTTGGACATTTCAAACATTTAACTAAATTCATTTCATCATGTTTTTCTTGTTGTATCTCTAGAGTATTTTTGTCTTATTCTTCTAGTAAGTTGAAATTAAAGAAATTAGAAGTGTGAGTAGATCATTTTGTATTTTTTTTCCTTTTGAACAATTAAAGAACAATCACTATACTGTATTTTACAGGTATTCTGTGGAAGAGAAAACATGAACACAAGGAGTAAGGCAATCATTTTGCTTCGTATTAACAAGTGCCGAAAATTCTAATTTCAAAAGAATAAAAAAGAAGTAAAATTAATTTTGATTAAGTTAATGTATAATACACTGTGATTCTTTTCACCCATGAATTGCAAGAAATTATAGCAAACTCTCTCTCTCTCTCTCTCTCTCTCTCTCTCTCTCTCTCTCTGGTTAATTTGCAATAATTTTGAATTGTGTCTACATTGTTTAGCCAATGTGTCCACACTTTAAACAGAGTGAATAATGCACTCAATATTGCTAATTAATTTGGAAAGAAGTCAGA
>NW_008360331.1:7977368-8026074 GCF_000622305.1 Nannospalax galili | reverse complement strand
TAGACCCACCCACCCACCCTCAGCTTTTCATTGTTGGCTAATAGCCCACAGCTGTCCCTTATCCTTGTGTATTGTCTTCAGATGAACCTAGACATGCCTACACAAGTTTGCTCCCTTTCTATCCTGCCGATGTCCTTTACACTGTCCATGACTTACTCTACTGCCTTGCTCTAGGTGCATTCAAGACGTCTTTAGTACTAATGTGCACAGGGGCTCAATTCTCAGACTTCGCTTGGAATGAACCTAAATCTAAACTGAGACACTATGGAAAAAGTCCGTGTCAGTTGCACTGAAATTATACATTTTAAAATTTTCCTAAGGGGGTCTTTTTCTATGTTGTCTAAGCTGGGCTCAAATTCCCGATCATCCAGCTTCAGCCTCTCAAGTAGTTGAATGCACAGGCACATACTACAATATTTACCTTTTGTAAACAATGTAACTTTTTAAAATGTAGAATTTAAGAAGTTAAAATGATTTTATACACTCATTTATAATGAGATTCTTTTAAATGGACTCAGAGTATTGGTTTATTTCCCAGTGCTTGTCTGCATTTAAATGAAGTGTTACGGCTAAGAGAAAGTAAAGAAGAAGTTGCTTTCAAAACATTGTTTCATAAAAGATACACATTTCTGATCAAAACAAATTTTCTTCTTTCTCCTCCTGAGAGTAAGGGATGAAGAGCACTGAATACAGTTGCCAACTTTCTATGGAATGTGCCCCGCTTAGCAGGTAGAATCAACATGGAACATGAAGAAAACCTAAATTGTGAATAAGCATTCTGGCTTGTCGCAACATTTTCCACTCTTTAAATAATATTGACAGTTGTTCTTATTGAAGAGGAAATAAGCATGTGCTTGGAGCCTCACAGACAACCATTCATCATTCTCTCATGCAAAAGATAGAATGCCCATGCCAGCACAAGGAATCCAATGGCAACTACAGTAGCAGAAAATCAATAGACTGTATTAGAAAATGCAAAGGCTAATCAGAGCACAGTCTGCCAGCATGATGTACTCTAAAAGAAGTATTGTTTTAGGACATAACTCAGTTCTCTGAACACCACAGACTACAGCTTAATTCAGGCATTTAGGAGGAAAATGAGGGTCTTTTAAATATACATTTTGGTCTTTATTGCCTCCCAGAGAAGCTTCAGTGCGGTGCTGTAATGAATAATGATAACATACATTCTTAAAAACTGATGTTAGCTTAGTCATTATGCCCAAATAGAATGAGTGCCCCTGCTGTGTGAAGCAATGAGATGTCATTAGTAAAGAGCATCTCTGCTAAAAGGAAGATGCATACTGTTACTTGTTAAACACACTATTAATATCCATGAAGGTAAAGGACAATTGGCCCTTTAATATGTCAGCAGTTGATTCTGCTGATGTATTTAAGTTGCTCCTGAACTCTAACTGAAGATATATAAGCAAATTAAAATTTATTATGTGAGAAATTTGAAATAAGTTGAAATGAAATTTTCTAATGAAAATGGATTTAGGGTAAGTTGTTCAAAAATTCCTGGCTCTAGCAATACGTGAGCATTTTGCACTGGTATAGCATTTGTCCCTTTGGGAACTTTAGAATACATTGTATTGCCATTTTTCAAACATTTCCCAAGAATAAGTAGAAATTATCCCCAAGCAATTTACAATTGTCAAAACCAGGGTTTAGGCAAAAATAACACCATCAGCCAAAGTATATCATAATACTGCATCTCCCTTTGTTTTACTAACAATTTTAGGTCATCAACAAGTCTTCAAGAATACATTAGTTGTTTGGATAAATTTGTCATACCACAACATGATATCGATTTGCATATAACAAACTCATGTCTCAATAATTAAAGGGATATGTATGTTTTTAATAGTCATCTGATGTTATTTCAGTAAAGTTAATAACTTGAATTTAGATATTGCATAAACAATGAACTTATGGAAATAGACAAAATGTCAAGGTCAATTTGATTCTCATAATCCTAGTAAAAATGAAAGTAACGTCATGAAAAATGAAGCCTTGCTTGGAAACAAAAGCTAATTAAGATTTTTTTTGCAGTGCCCCAGAGAGAAAAGTGTACAGAGAATAGTCACAGTTGGTTTAAGATTGGCAACTCTGCTGGATGTGACAGCACATTGAGCTCGTCCCATGCAGACACAATCCAGCATCTAGGATGATAATTATTAGACTAAGAACACTTTTTGGAAAATTTCCATGTACTGGAGTGCTTACAAAAAGCATGTATTCTGGAGTTGTGATAGTTATATACATCAATAAATGCTTTATCAATATTTATTTATCACTTTAGAGTTATATTATTCAACACAAATAGAAAAGTACTGTGCTTTTGAAAAATAATATTGTTAAAATATAAATACATTTTTTCCTCTTTAAAAAATCGATGCTATCATTTACAATGCCAAACATTCTAAATGCATTACCTCTGTGTAAAAATACTGATGAATAAATTCTTAAAATTAAAATAAATAAAACTGTCTACATTTTTTTTAAAAACTAACTTCTTTGGTTGTTTATAAATTTGAGCTACTCTATAAATTTGGTTTTAAAATAACTTTCAGATAAACATATGCATCTCAGAGAAAGAGGGGGGGAGAAAGAGAGAGGGGAGAGAGAGAGAGAGAGAGAGAGAGAGAGTAGGGAATGGACTATGTAGGTGTGGAAGAGTGCTGGATCAGCCAGTGATTCACACAGGCAACTAAACAGAGATTAGAGGATCAATATTTTGATACAGTGTTAAAAGGCCAACAAAAACATTGTTTTTGGTTTTTTTTTTTTGCTTTGGGGGGGTTGTCCATTTTAAATTACAAAAATTAAAAAAAAGTCATTCAATGTGGTCACATTTGGCAGAGGGATAAAGAGACTTCACTATGGGGCTACATTTGACTTTTTGGTGTTGGTTTTCATGTTTTAGATGAAATTTATTCCCAAATTTAACCAATACTAAAAGAAGTTAAAATTTCAAAACTGATTGAAACAGATTATGTGTACTATATCATTGACATTCGAAGACTTAGGGAAATTTGAATGTTAAACCAGATTTATCATGTAAAGACCTGTATATCTAACCAAACACAGTCCAGAGGATACAACTTTCACTAAAAGCCTCAGTATTCTTGAAGAAATTTGTTATAGCCTCAGTATTCTTGAAGAAATTTGTTATTACTCATATAAGTCAGAAATTAAAGTATGAATTACTTCCATCAAACCTGTAACTCTAAATGCAAAGTACATGATACATAATGGGGTGGCAGACACCAAGTGGTGTAACTTAGTTATCAAAGACAAGGTAATGACAGTTGTCATAGGAGAGAGAAGAGCCACCAAGGAATAATCAAAAATATCTGATTCACAGAGATTGCCCCTAGTGCTATAAAAGAAATAGATAGGCAGATTGGTTAAACTATTGCTTATCTGTTTGAGCGGAATAATTCTTAGTTGAATGTATAGTAGTGTCTCTTAGTCATCCAAGCAGAATATGGACATCTCAATCAATACCAATCTTTTGCCAGTTTAAACACTCAGAACACTTTCAACAATGCTGCCTAGTTAACTTGAGGAAAACCTTGCTAAAAGTCTTTCTCTTATGCTTTCCCCAAATGAGGCCATGCCATTTATTAGGGAGACTATGCAATGAAAACACAGAAATAATCATGTTTTTTTTAAGAGTTGTGGGGCATTGCTTCTGAATTGATACAATTTCTAGGAATCACAAATATTTCTGTGGGCTACCAATCAAAGGACGTGCTATGGAGGCCACTTTTAATGGAGTTTCAGCTAAGGTTCAGCTAAGTAAATCAAATGAGGCTCTACACATATGCTTGGAATTTTTCCCCACTCCCAAAGTGCATTATTACAAAATATCAACATGGTAACTGGCAGAATCCCCACCTTGATTCCCTAACCTATGAAATAAAGACTACTGTGATTGACAAGAGCAAGCAGAAGTTACTAGACCTAACTGTGCCTACAAAAATGGTAAATGAAAAGGAAAGCCACATTTGTGGAGGGACAAGAATGAAGGGACGGTGCTTCTCAAGCAATCCCATTTGACTCATCCGTTAGTTCTTTGCAGGAAACAGAGGGTCTTTGGAGAGGGACTTAACTAGATGATGATTTCAAGTGAAGCCATTATTATAAATATGATTTCATTGCCTGAGCATATTAACAACTCTATTAATATTTGGAATGTAGCTATTAATCTAGCAAATTGCATTTTGCTCCACATCAGTAGATAAAAGCCATTAGTAGCTGTCACATTCAGCTGGCAAGGTCAAAAGTATATCTTCACTGTCACACCCCAGTCTTTCTAGTCTCCAATATCATGTCATCCTTTAGTACACATAGACTTCGTTCATGCTTCTCTTCCACAATAAAATTTATCAAAGTAAAAAGTCCCTCAATTTTATAGGTGGAGGATGAAAACTATGCAACAAAATTGTCTTTTCACTTTCATGAACTTTCTATGTATTCATTGTCTATGTTCAGTTTCATGTAAAAATGCCTTCTTTGACTTGAATGATGGATTGTTGGAGCTGACATTTCTGCTAAGAAGAGACAAATGTGGTGATCCTCTTTGAATTTTGGAGTTAATACATTCCTTCTTTAGACATGCTACTCTGGTGTAATATTTAGTGAAACTAAAAGTTGCTAACCGAAAGAGAAATTTCTTCGAAAAATCAATGTTGCATGTGAAGGGTTAGTCATTATGGTCACAGCACACCCAATGTTGAATCTTTAGTCATTGACTCAGAACTGTCTAGTCCATTGAGACATGGATTTGAAGATGCACAGGAGTGGTATATTATGAAATGGAAATGATGACTATGTCACTGGGCTTTAGCAGGCCCTGGAAGCACAAGGAATAAGGGAGCACGGCATGAACACGTTGCCAAACTTCTGCCACACCATCTTGTTTCTCCCTGGGTGCAGCAGCTCTGAAGAGAAAGCTGAAGCCTGAATTTCAGATGGCTCTGTGCAACATGGAGTCTCCTTTCAAAGCTTCAGAACTGAAGTCTCCTGGGACATTTGAGAAAGGCTTTGGTGAAGAAATTCCTCTCAGATGACAGATCATGTGGAAATTAAGAGTGATTATCCAAAACAATTTTGACAACTGAGAACAGAAGTTATGAAACTTGAGTCTCACTATAAAGTTCAAAGGTTTCCATATATATTTAAGTCACCTTGTGTGGAATGGGAAGAGTATTCAACCAGGTTTATTGGAATATTTTAATAGAACTTGATATGGGAAAGAAATCCACACTCAACCTCACAACATAGAGAAGCTAAATTAAAATCAATCATAGTTCTTAAGTAAAAGTGATTTTAAAGATTTGTAGATAAACAGTAAAGTCATATGCTTATGTTTGAGGCATGCACAATAGTTTCTTAGACAAACAAAAAAATGTATGGTAATAAAATTTTTTCTTGTCTTTTTGAAGTAGGTTCTCCCAGTAGCCCCAGCTGTCCTGGAACTCATTATCTAGACCAGGCTCGCCTTGAACTCACAGAGATCTGCCTGCCTCTGCCCCCCAAGTGCTGGGACTACAGGCATGCACCACCACGCCAGACTGGTAATTAAATTTTTAAAGGATAATAAGCTACTGCAAAATTTAAACTTTCATTCATCGAAAGATACTACCCAGACTTTAAAAGAAAATCCGTAAGTTAAAATAAATATTTCTAAAGCATACATCTTTATTTTCAGTATAAATAAAAAAGAAGACCAATAACTAAATAATGAAAAGAGAAATGATCCAATTAAAAATTAGCAAAAAGCATGGAAGGTATCTTTAAAGGTACCCAGTAGTCCACTATGCATGAAAAATGATCAGCCTACTTTAACCATTAGTTAACTTTGAGTAAAATCACAACAAAATATGAATACACATTCATTAAAATAGCAATATTATAAAGAACAAAAAAGACTAGGTTTTATCAAGTATATTACATAGCCACAACTGTCATATGCTATTGATGAGTAGATAAACTGCCACATAATTTCAGAAAAAGTTTCAGTTTATGCCCTTAAAATTAAATATTCACATACCTCATGAATAAAATTGTTTTTTTTCCTAAATTTTTGCGATTTTCAAGGGCTTTATGTTCCCTCTCTTATCCACACCTCCCCTTACTGTCCCCTGCCCAATTTAAATTACTCAATTACTATATATATGTGTGTGTGTGTACAGGAGGGAGGGAGGGAGAGAGAGACAGAGAGAGAGAGAATCTATTTTGTGTTTTTAAATGCCCTGTGGTGTGGGTCTGCTGGAGTCTGGTAAACCTACCAAGAGTCCCATCCCTGAAACAAATTCTCTGTTCCTCTCCCAGTAGCCATCGATTGCCCCAAATTTCTTAGGTTTGGATGGAGTTTCTTAACCTCTTCCCTGTGACTATGCTGGGATTTTGTCTGGTTAGAATTTTTCATAGTTTTCCATTCAGGATAAATCAAAATTTGCATTCTACAAGATATTAATTTTGAATAGCACTCTGCTCATTTTAATTTTCTGAAGTTGCATATTATTTATAACTGCAAAAATTTGAAAGACCTCATATGACATTCAAAGGGTGAATGAAAATGAATAAGAAACTGTAGAGTATTCAGAAAAAACAAATACTACTGAGAAAAGAAGCCAGAAACCCTCAGTGGCATGGGTAACACTCTGCACCGCAACATTCCATGACACATGACAACTCCTATGAAAACTGTAGGTATTGCAGAAATCTATTCATGGAAAGGTCTTAAAATTATGCATTTAAAGTCTAGTAGCAGATCAGGTTTATCCTCAAAGAAGAAGAGATATGAATTATCTAGAAATGAATATTCTTGCATGACAGTATATGTCACATTCATATAATAATAATAGTATATAAAATAGTGTGGAATATATACATTAGTTGCAGTGAAACTAATTGTGAGATTTGTGTTTTTTATTCAATATATGTTATAAATGCCATAATACTGAGCAGGAAGAAAGCCACATAATGATTGTCAAATAGATTCTTTGAGAAATATATAAAATATCAAATTAGATTCAGTATTGTTAATATTTTACATCTTGTTATTCATTTGAGAAAGGTAGAAGAATCCATATCAAATAATTCAAAATGATTTAGAGCACACACCTATTTATAACTACTCACTGAAATATTAGAGAACCTGACAGGTTAAAGAAGGAAAATAATAAAGAGGAAGAGAAAGTTACAGTGGGCGTGGGAGGAACCTAATGACAAGAACTACAGAAAGCCTTGTGCCATCAAGGATGATAGGATGAAGGACAGTACCCTTATTACCCTCCAGGAACCCAGAATGTGTCTAGAACCTTAGAAAAGAATCCACATAATAGGAGAAGGATCTATATTATAGAGGAGAGTTCCCTTCTTGGGCTAGGAGCACAAATGAAGGGCTGTCCAAAGGCTAAGGGATAGGATGCAGCTATACATGATACTCTACTTGTAGTTGGGAGTCAGGAAAAGCATCATAGCTTTTATTTACTACAACTTCCCTGCCCCCTTTTCTCACCATTACTTCTGATTTACCCATCCCAAAGCAGTTTGAGAATTACAATCTGTGAAAGTGAGATCTCTGCAAACAAATTGCCAAGAAAGACCAACATAGATTTGAAAAGAAGCAGGCTCGTTATTTCATATCTGTGGTAATGGTTGCAGAACTGTGTAATAACATCTGATCAAAACATTGAAAAATGTAAATATTTAAGATAATACTTGATACATGTTAATTTAAGGGTAAATGCTTCCATGATTCCCTGTTCTGTCTTAACCAGAAATGAAGTTAGCTATTAGTGTATTCTCTAAACACCATTAGCACTAATCTTGTTGAAAAGTTTAAAAGATGGGGCATTCTTAATTATAATGAAAGGGCAGACTTTGTACTCCTCGCATTTTCTCTAGGCTATGATCACACTCAGAAAAAGAATTCACAGAGGAAACAATGTCAGAAATTGTGAGGACATTTTTATTACGGAAGAAAAGAACACCATCAAGGTATGAGTGCAGGCTTCTCAAAAGCACTTCCTCTCAAGGATTTTTAACAGCTTATTTTATGGTCAAACATTAATGAAAGAGATGATTAATCATGAGTCACAATAGGAAAAAGAAGGGAATTCCTGGATTGGGTCATTATTTTTCCCAAAATAGACCTCGCTTTCTTCTGTTGTCTTTACACGGGGTTTCCTGGATGTGCCATTGCACAATACCCAGTAATGATTGAAACAGGCAATTTTGCAAGACTAATTAGATAGAGCTAACATTATATTGATGCAAAGAACAGCAAACAGTCATCTATGAAATGCAAAGGAAAATTAAAAGTAATCTATGAAAGCCAGGTTGACAAGTCAATTATCTATGAGCCCCTAGACACCTTGCAGTTTGCCTTTTGTTTTCTCTATGCATGTCTGGTCTCCCTCAACCTTACAAGGAAGGATGGACTTGGCACTTATTGGGTTGAATTTCATGCAGATAAGGTTTTCCATCTAATGCACATTCTTCCTGTCTTATTAGTTATGCTAAATACACAATAGAGATCCTAGACATCTTGATCTCCTGCCACAGGTAAACCTGGGTTGGACCAACTTTATAGGTTGGACAGTCTTTCAATTCTCTTTTGTGTGGCTGTGTAGATCTCTGGATACAGTTTTCTTGCCACATATGTAAGTGAAAAAAAAAAAGATTCAATATGGAGAGTTGATTTGTGATGGAGCTGACACAGTTTCAGAAGGTTCATTTGTCTTTTTCAGACTGACATGTGAATTATTATCTTGATTTTGGCATTTGAAGCTGTTTGTACAAATTAATAAAATTCTGTTTGATTTCCATTTGGTTAGAAATACTCATTTGCATACTTCTTCAGTCAGAATCCTGCTATAAAAAAGAAAAAAAGTGCTTGGCCTTGAACCTCTAATAGTCACTGAGAAATTATTGGTAGCTGTTTTGTTATTGTTGGTACAGCATGTTATAAGCAGCTTTGAACAGAGTAAAAGAATGACTATGCATATGATTTTTTCTCTAAATTTCTGTTATATATTTTCTTAAAATATAAGCATTTGAGAGGAGCATCTCCAATATCATTAGATGAAATAACTTAGAAGAACAGTGGCACCTGTTTACTTGAGAATAACGTTTTCTGACGTTAGCTTGGACCAGAAATGTTTGTTCACTCCAGAATGCTTCTTCACGAAGAGAAATCGTGGTGTTATTTTGAGAAAAAATTAATGTCAAAAAATATGGCATAGAAACTGCACATAGCAACAAGGAGAAATGGTGACTGAACAATGCTGAGAAAATGGAGTTATGAAAGCAAGATCATGCACAAAGTGCACTCGCACAATACCACCATCACAATGGAGTTAAAAGCACAGGGAAGAAAATGCAGTGCTTAAAACATGTTTAATTCAGAGTAAAGTAGACACATTTACAGAAAAATCTGCTATCCTCATACCTGGCATTGTGTGGTTTCAATTCCTCAGAAAGAAGTAGGCATTTCAGATAGAGTTCAAAGATCTAAGTTCTTCCATGTCACATTTTACCAGTAAGAAATTGATTTGTTAGTAGATTGTTTGATGTCAACAGGCTAGAAGGTCATTGAGGATGGACCGCTCCCTCAAAATCTGCAAGTTGTAAACACAAGAACTGAAACTTCAGGACTTTTTAACAGGCTTTGGAAATCCTCCTACTTACCAGCCACCTGTACAGAAATGAACTGTAATATAGAGACTAGAGAAGGAGATCATTTATTCAAGGCCATGATGGAAAAATAACATAAAGACTATCCATCAAAAAAATGTATTTATTTTCTAAAAGGGAATGTCTCAGGTGTTAATGGGGTGGGGCTGGGGATTTCCATGCTTGGAGGGGTCCTTTGTCCCTAGATATTATCTCAAGTGGCAGAGTTGGATGTCAGAAACTTATTCAGTTTTTTCTTGAAAATCAACTTCAGGTCCCAACACCAGTGTCCCAGTTGAAACACCAATTTTGCAAATGAAAAACATGATAGGTAGAAGAAAGGGACAGTCAATCCAAATGGGCTTGTCAAGTACCTGGACTGGAAAAACCTACACTCCAGAATCATTAGAAATAGCATCAAGTCTGCATAAGCACGTAGAGCAGCACTGTAGTATCTCTGGCCACTGTCCATTCTCAGTCCTCGAAAATGTTTCTCTTCTTGTGGTCCCTTTGGCAATTGCCCACTCTCACCCCTTAGCAGTGCTCCACAGTTTCCTGCAATGAACCTTGCATATCTTCAACAATATGCTCCCTGTGTCTCATCCCAATTCTTTTGAAAGAGAACACAATGACTGAAACTCCAAGTGGTTACAGAACAGAGTCACCTTTTGTTCTCCTCACATGGCCAGAGATCTCAGAGGCTAACATTGCTAAGCATTATCTCACCTCTCTTCTCTGAATTATCATAGATTCGTAGATCATTATAACCAAATGACTTTTCTTTATTTTCTTCTAAATGTAAGAAAATAATTAAGGAAAACACTTGCTCCTTGAAAATACTTTGATTCCTTTGGATACAAGCTTTTCAAACCCACTATTATTTCATTTTTGCTACTTTATTCCAGTGCTCTAGTCAAGCATTTATAAACATTCTTCTGAGTTGGACTTAAATCATTTTTATAATCCTCTAATCTCTGTATCTGATATGAAGTATTAACCAATAATGTATGCGTTTCACATTAAAATTACTTTCAAATGACAGAAAAGTAATTTGAAATTAATTCTCTAACATTGGTTCTACTCAAAGTATAGGGTAAAACACTAAATTAAATTAAACATATATTTTAAACATTTTCTATAGTGAGTTTTTAAAAGATTACATGCAGTGATTATTTTTCTTAGTTGAAAGTGTAACAGACTTTCAGAAGTCCTGCTAAATTTCTTCTCACACATGGAGCAGATCTACATCTCCCAGCCATCCTTAGAGTTAGAGATGGCCATGATGGACAATGGATTTTGTGCTACTTCCAGGTCTGCTGCTGTAGGAGACCAGAATATGTTATCCCAATATGTGTTGTTCTAGCAGAATTATTGTGCGAGCTTACAAGCACAAAATAAGTTCTGAAATCAAAACAGAAGCTATAAGGCAATTAAATGAAAAATTCACATCTGTAAAGGAAATTTCCATTTGTAAAGGTGGTAACATTCTCTGTACCAGGAAGAGAATGATTCCAAATCATTAAACACTATGCGTGACTCCAAATCTTTAAATCCTCATTATGGAGAAGGTATAGGTGTGGATAATAAATGTTATACTTGATCTCGGTGTGTTTCCTGAACAATTCTGATAACATCCCTCCCCAACAGCCTTCTCTCTCTGTTTCAATGAGGATCTTATTTATTCCTGAATTTTGAGGCATGTTGAAGTTTATTCATCTCTCTGAGTATCTTCCACATATGCTTTAGCTACACAGGTCAGTAAGCATTTTTTTTCTCAAAATTTATATATTTGTGCAAGTGGACTTGGGCTAAGAACCCAGAAGATATAATGGAACTTTCCCTCACTTAGTCCATCAACCTGTTCCACATTTGTTCCACTGAGAATTTTTCATTTTCAGTTGTCTAGGATGGAGATCACACTTGAAATAACACAGGGAGCCTTGTGTTTAAATTGAGAGAGCCCTAGTACGGAACAACGTTAATGTACCATGACTTTGGTGGGATTCAAAACATTTATAGTCCATGGTATGGCTCTTTGGTATTCTGACTGTTTTATGCTACAGGACATTGAAGGAGCCTCAGAAAAGTTCTCTATAACTTTACTTGTCCCTTGCATTACGATACTCTTCTCCCCTGGAAGTAAATCATAGAAACTAAAATTCCTCTTCCTTAATATACATCATAGGAACCAGAAATATTGTCACAGGATATTGAGGCATAGGACTTTCTAGACACTGAGAAGGCACCAAGATACTCTATGGAGAAATCAGGAGAATTTATTCACATTGGCAGCCTCAAAAAGCATTTCTTCTCAAAGAAGTCAAGCCCCCAGTTTAACTCCTTCACAGTTGTCATTTGTCTGCCTGCATTATTCCTTAACTGTTAAAACACTGGTGGATTTAAGTCACATTCTACATGATTACCAGCACAGGAGCTTAAGTGCCCTAAGACTGCCAAAAAGAAATTTCTTCTGCAAGCATGTTTGCAGAGGCAGATATTAGGGCAAAACTTAAATAAACAACTTAATTAAAAATTGGGGCCAGGATCTGAACAGGGAATTCTCTGAAGATGACACACAACCAAGAAACAGTTGTTAAATGTTCAATATATTTGGGAAATTCAAATTAAAACCACTTTGACATTTCATCTCAGCCCACTTAGGCTGGCTAAGTTCTCCCGAACAAGAAATGACAAATACTAGCAATGATGTGGAAAAAACAGAACTCTCATTCATTGTTGGTGAGACAGTAAACTAGTGCAGCCACTATGGAAGTTGGTGTGGAGGTTCCCCAAAAAGCTAGGACTCAATCTACCACATGATCTAGCCACATTACTCTTAGTCATGTACCCAAAACACTTTGTACACTAGTACAGAAATACCTATTCATGCATGTTCACTGCTGGATTTTCATAATGGCCAGAAATGGTAAACAGTCTAGATGTTTGTGATGAATAGCTTTAGTTGTCAACTTGATACACCTGGGTAGAGGGAGCCCCAACTGGTGATTTGCTTCCACAGGACTGGCCTGTGGCCAAGTCTGTGGGACATTTTCTTGATTACTGAGTGATATGGGCAGGCCCAGCCCACTGATGCCACCCCTGGGCCGCTGGGCCTATGTATTATAATAAAACAGGTTTGGTACAGGCCTGAGGAGCAAGCTAATAAGCATTGCTTCTCCATGGCCTGTGCTTCAACTCCTGCTTCCAGATTCCTGCCTTAAGCTTCTACCTTGGGCTTCCTGATGAGCTACGACCTAGGAGATGTAAGCCAAATAAACCCTTTCCTCCTGAAGTTGGTATTTTTCAGAGTGCTTTGTCACAGCAATGGAGAAACAAACTAGAACAATGTCCATCAACTGATCAATGCAAAGTGAAGATGTAGTGTATATACACAATGGAATAGTGTTCAGCTCTAAAAACTTAAATTATGATATTCATAGAAAAAATAATGGATGAAACTGAAAACAATGATTCTTTTTAAAGTAACACAGACCCAAAACACAAATCTCATATATTCTGTCTCATAGCTGGATGGATAATTCTGAGAGGTAAAGAAACTAGTAAATTTCCATGGAGGAGGTAGAATGCAGCAATTTAAAGTGGGGAAAGAATAATAGGAAAGGTTAGTTGGGGTGGGAAATGGGAGGATGATAGATGATAGATATATAGATAGATGATAGATAGATAGATAGATAGATAGATAGATAGATAGATGATAGATAAATAGATAGATCATCCCATTAAAAGAAGAGTTGCTTTTTAACAGGGGAACATTGCCCATACTAGACACCATAGGCTAGCAAAGTCTCAATGAGAGGAATAAACTCCTTCTGTAGAAACTGTTGACCAGATGAACATACACCCTCAAACAATATTGGCCCTTGCCCTTGCTCTTGGTTCTCACCAGAACTCAATAGTAAGATCCAATTGCTGAAGACAATAGATACATGAGCTGTAGAACAAACAAGGAAAAGAAAGACAATACTGACTCCAAAGCCTCATCTATACTGGTTAGGTTTCTTGGTACTGGAAGGTGCTATGCATACAACCTGAAGAGAAAATTAATCATACACTTTACTCAAGTTTGAATCTTTCAAGCTACAACAATAGTGCAGGACATGCACTCCTAGAGCAATAGAGGCACCAATATTGGGTGAGTAATCAGACACTTTCTAATTGAATTTGAATTCTACTTCAGAAGCTGGGACCTGTATTTGACATTATTATCAGGCCTAGGAACCTGAGGCTAGACAGTTCTACAGGCCATAGAGGAGAGCCGAATACTAATATTTTGGTAAACAGATACAATATTAAATTAACTCCTAATTAATTATTGTTATACCCATAGATTAGTGCATCTCTCAAGTCACACCAGAGAAGCTCCTTAATGCAGCAGGGAGTAATTAACACAGAATCCCACAAATGGCCTAAGTGCAGGGAAGAAGAAAATGAAGAATTATTATCCCTGAATTGGACACCTGTAGCAAACTCCTGCCTCTCAAAGCTGAGAGATCATTGCAGAGGAGGTAATGGAAAGATTGTCAGAGCCAGAGTTGGTAGACTACCATAAAGAAACAGTTTTCCAGATGCTAGGCAATTGCTCATATAAACACGTAGCAATGATACAGCATGCACAAGTCCCATAAGAGCTCAGTCAACAAAATCCCACATAGAAATTGGGAAGTAGTAAAGAAACCCCAATTCTACTTGAAGAACTATCAGCAACTGAGCAACTAATGCCTGCTGGGATAGAGAGTCAGTTCATTAAAGATGAGACTGTTGTTGGTAAGGTCAGAAGGTTACAGTGGATGTACCCACATTGAAGGACATTTGGGGAAATAAATTTGACTCTATAAGTCTCTCTCTTTTTTCTCTCTCTCTCTGTCTCTCTCGCTCTCTCTCTGTCTCTGTCTCTCTCTCTCTCTCTCTCTATATATATATATATATATATATTCATAGTCATGACATTGGGCAGAGGAGTATTAAGGGGATTGAAAATAGGAAAGGGGATCTAAATAAAATCAGAACATATTGCATGAAATTCATAAAAACTCAATAAAAATGATAACACTAAAAATGATATTTTTAACTACAAAGTTTATTTGCAAGCAAGGAAGTTGCAAACAGATGTTCTGCAAGATATTTGTGGTATTGGTTTTTCAAGATTCCATTCCCCATTTTACCTTTGATTACTTTGAGCACAAATTTTAGTGAGTATTTATAAAAGGTGAATATTCTGTCCTAAAGTACAAAGCTCAGTCATAAAATATTAGACATACACAAAATGACATAAATACATGGGCTGATCTCTTTCCCCTTCACTATCACATTCACCTCTCTTTTGTTTATTTGTAAAATCTGAGCATAAAAAAATTATGGCTTACCCTATGAGATAATAGACACGAGATGCTCATTCCATAAAGGTATTGCCCCAAGAGAAAAGACTGCTGCCCTGAGACCAGAAAGGGTCTGAGGTTAAAGGCTCTGCCAATCCCACCCCCCTGTTACATTATCATTAGACAATAATACAGTTCTATCTTCTGTCAGTCATCAGATATAGATAGATAAATAGCTTCCTCTGGGTCTTCAGATATACATTTCTGAATGCTTCTGTATCATTTAATATGTATGTATTTTTTGGTCTTTTTGAGACAGGGTTTCCCTGTAGTCCAGGCTGACCTGGAACTCACTATGTAGACTAGGCTGATCTTATAGAGATTTGTCTGCCTCTGCCTCCTGAGTTCTGAGACTACAGGCATGTGTCACTACACTTGGCTTATGTCATATAATATTTTGAGTGAATAGACTTGTAATGTTTATCTCCTACCAACTGGTGCTTGGAGGAAAGGTATAAAAACCATTCTTCACCTATAACTTGATCTAGCCACCATTTGGGAACATCATTATGGACATCATGTAAAATACAATAGATATAACTATATTTTATATAACTACCTTGTCAGGCTACTGGTTTGGTAAATTTTAATAGATGCAATTAAGAATTTTAAGCATATTTTATTCAGCACAGCCAATATGATAAAATGCAATAGACTATATCTCAATGAATTTCTTACCATTCTGAAGTCATCATCATGTATCTTAACAGAAAGGAATCAATTCCGTGGCACTTGGTTAATGTTCTTTTTGAGAGATTATTCTCACTGGTATTTGTGTAGCACTTATATCACATTCTGTTCTGAACTAATTTTTAAGAATATTTGCTTAGTAAACAACCCAGAGAAAAATGGTTTTCCCTCCAGCATAATAAAAATAATGTTCTTAAGCAAACTCAGACAGTTTATATGACTGGGTATAGAGTCAGCCTGGGTTTTCTCAAACCACTGTGTGTGTAATGTCCAAAACAGCTGACATTTGCATCACACATGGTATATGAGAATTGTAGAACAGGGAAACCAGTAGGACTATTAGAATGCATGTCGTACAACTGCTTCTCTCTTATCTTATATTGCTAGCATGTATTAAACCATGTTAGGCTAATTTATTATGAAATCTTAGATCAATTTCAGTTTTTGAACGTCCTCTGAAGATATTTTTAAGAGAATTTGAGCAACTGTACCTATGTCTAAATATACTGCTTTTCGTTTTAACGGCCTTTATAATCTATTGTACCACTTTATACCCCCATGAACAAATGTACTGTGATTCTGTCACAGAAGGATAAGAAAAATGAAATTTTTAGAAACTGAAATCATATATAATTAGTAGGAGTAGAAATTAAATTATTAATTAAAATGATAATATTAGAAGTCACAAGCATCATTTTATTTATTATTTAGAATTTTTATATATCAACCCATACCATGTTCAGATGGCTACTACAACTTGGGGTTTCTAATATATACTACTATTATTTCTAATACTTAATTGTCTATGAGTAGTTATTTTGAAATTTTAAGGAGTTATGAACAATGATTGTGCTATACACAAGACTGATGCATCAAATAATACAAAGTGAAAGATGCAGAATATCAGTTAAGATGCTACGATGTCAGGGTTAGAATCTCAGAAAAAGATCTTATCTCAGATAAGAATGGCATTAAAGAAGAGTACTGAACTGATTTTGCTTTTGAAGTTTATTGTTATAGTTTGATTCTAAATGTGTTTTCTGAAAGTTCTTACATAAAAGGCTATTTGCACCTGATAGGATTTTGAGGAATGAGTGGATCATGAGGACTTTGATTTCATTTGGTGAGTAATAAATTTATTTTATTTTATTTATTATTTATTATTTAATTTTATGTGTATGCATGTATTGTCTGCATGTAGGTAAGTATACCCGTGTTGTGCCCTCAGTGGACAGAAGAGGCCTTAGGATTCCCTGGAACTGGAGTTGCAGACAGTTGTTAGCTGCCATGTGAGTGCTGGGATTTGAACCCAAGACTTCTGCAAGAACAGCCAGTGTTCTTTACCACTGAGCCATCTCTCCAGTCCTGAGTAATCCATTTTTGAATTCATAGTTGACTGTACCATTGGAAGACTGGCCTAGTTGGGGGAAGTAGCATATTGAGATATGCCTATAAAAGTCTGTCTTTTCTCAGACATTATCCTGGGTTTCACTTCCTCTGGTTGCTGTGAAGTGAGTCACTCTGTTTGACAGCATTCCCTTCTGAACTGATGTCCTGGATTACCAAGATCAAGCCCATGCACAACAGATTCAAGTTAACATGGACTGAAATCATTTAAACTGTGAGTCAAAAGCAGTTCTTTCATGCATTAGTTATAGTACCACGATCGTAGTTACTTGAAAACACTGAATATTCATAGTGAGACAGGAGAAAAGGGCAGAAAGTGAAGTCTGCATGGTATTAAGCAAAGCCTTACCAAATCAGCATGTGAGAAAACCAAGCTGGTAAAGAAGGCGAGAATCCCTGTGCAAGGCACACTTGAGTCTGATTTAAACAAGCTGGTGTCATTTGCACAGGCAGAGTGGCACTCCAGTGTCTGAAGGTGACCTATAGCTCCTTATAATACTAAAACAATGGTTGCTAACAACCGTTCTCCAGTTGGACACCCTCTTGTGGCTTCAGCTATATTATGCCTCACTAGAGTACTTGCATACATGCAGAAATACATTCATAAACATAAAATCAATAAACAATTTTAAGCAGCTTTTAAAAAGGAAGGCCAGTTATATTGCCATAAAGGCTAATGCAGTTACCACGGCTGCTTATAGTTTTGACTAGAAACCAAATAAGGACTGCAACTGTTGTAAGATCATTGTTTATATTGAATGAAATGACCATTATACATTAAGCAATGTATAAAGCAAAGAAGAAAGTATTATAAGAAGGTAAAGTTTCAGAGAGAATTCTGCTAGTTGATTTGTTAAGCATTTTCCATGTTTGAATTGGAAACGTATAGACTTAGGGTATCATGAGATTCAGTTTTATGGATCTTAATTGTCTTTCTGCATTGATTCTGACTCACCATCTGGGAGCCCAAGAAGCAAGGAGCAACTATTTCTACTGTGGTTGGATTTCCTCTGTGAACCACCCAAACAGTATGTTCTAGTTTACTTTTTATTGCTGTGAGAAATCACTGACCAAAACTAACTTGCTGAAGAAAGGGTTTATTTTATCTTTCATCTCCCTGGTCATAGTTCATCACTGAAGGAAGTCAAGGCAGTGACTCAGGACAGGAACCTGGAGCACAGACCATGGAAGAATGCTGCTTACTGGCTTGCTCCCCTGGCCAGTGCTCAGCCTACTTTTCTTATACAATACAGGACCACCTGCCCAGGGATGGCACTGCCCAGAGTGGGCTGAATCCTCTCACATCACTCAGTAATCAAGAATTCCTACAGACATGGCTGCAGGTCAGTCCAATGGAAACAATTCCTCAATTGAGATCCCTCTACCCAGGTAAGTCAAGTTGACAACTAAAGCTGTCCAGTACAGCAATTTCAAGCATAGGATGTTGATTTAGATCAGATGACACTTGAAATACTATTTAAATTCTAGGTCCCAGTGTATATCTTTCCAAATATGATATAGAAAGAAAACCTGGTAAATTGATTAAAATAATTATGTTCCTCATCACATCTATATTGGGAAAATAAGTAGTCTTTTTTCTTCTTTAAAGGCTAAAACAATCAGGATCCCTTGTCTTTTGGTGACCAGTATTATATTACTGTAGGAGTCTCTACCTTTATTCCAATCCTGGTCCTAACCATTGCAAGTCAATTGGTTGTAGGAAAGTTTATTACTGATTTCCAGCCAAATGATTTCAAATTGATTTATAGAAATTTATCACTGATTAGAATTCAAACTGCTGAGATTACATGATTCAGGTTTTAAAATTGTAGTTCACAGCACTAATTTACATGAGTTAGAAATTTCTGATTTCCAGTCTAAATTAATCACACTGTACAGTGAACCGCTAGGACTGTTATATTGAAGATACTGAAGATACATTCATTATTTCTAAAAAAAAAAAAGAAAAAAAAAAGAGAAAGTATGAGAAACTGTTATATTTGAAAAACAACACTTTAAAGAACAAAGTCTTAGTGAACAGAGTCCATTTAATGATCATCACAACAGCATTCAGGTCATTAGCTTTTGAAGATAAATAAGACCAACCTACAAAATATATTCTGAGAACTTGAGAATTTCACAAAGAAGATGAAATTCTCTCTTTTTGTTAAGAATGACCCTCTACCTTCTATAAATTTCTATGACTATGATTATGTGTGTCGTATGTCTACAAGTTAACTTGAGAGCAAATGAACGATCTTATTATCCTTGAAATTCTACCTGTTACTTTAAAACATCAATTGGGAAGAAGGAAAAGAAAATTGAGCATGTAAGGCATCATCTGCCCTCTTCACCTGAAGGAAATCTAGGGTTATCTATGTTATGAAAACATCCTAGAGACTAGAGAGATGGCTCAGCGATTAACAGCACTGGCTGCTCTTGCAGAGGATTCAATTCCCAGCACCCACATTGTCGCTAAGTTGACCGTCTGTAACTCCATTCCAGGGAATCCAACCCCTTCTTCTGACCTCCATGGGCATTGCACACCATGGGTGCACTTATACACATGCAAACAATACATTCATACACAGAAAATAAAAATAATAAAATATTTTTTTAAATCCTAAAATTTTCCCTTTAAGTAATATTTCTTAGAACACAGAAACATACAAAAATAAATATAAACTGATCTTTAAGAAAGATGCATAGACAGTGAAAGAAAAGGCATTCTTTTTATCAAATGGGGGAAGGAAACGGGACATCCATCCACAAAAAATTCAAAACACAATGAGTGTACACACAGGCTTCACACTGTTCAGATAAATTAACTGAAGATAGGTCATAACTAACTGTAAATCCAAAAATCATAAAAGCTCTAGTTGGTATCTTGCACTAAACTCTAGATGACCTTGAATGTCACAGTGATTCTTTATATGGAGAAATAACAGAATGATCCATGACAAACAGCTGATAAGCTATGCTTCATTGAACTTAAAAACATCTTTTCTACTACATAAGTTGTCAGAAAATGAAAAGAGAAGCCACAAACTGTGAAAAACTATTTGTAAAAGATGTAACTGATAAAGGTTCTTAAACCCAATGAGAAGAACAAAATCCAATTAAAAGTAAAGTTTGCAAAAATCTGAAATGTTATTTCCTCAAAGAAAACATGCAGATACAAATAAGCATATGAAAGGCTATTCCACCTTAGATGCAATTAAGGAAATGAAAGAGAAAGTTTCCAGGAGACAGAATTGCATATTTTAACACCTGGGAAAATCCCAGATCATAGACAACACCAAAAGCTGGAGGAGATGGTGATCCCTAGGGAACATTCAGCACTCCTTGCTGACTGTGAAGCAGCAGTGATTCTCAATGTGGAATGGCAGAACCATACTGGAAGATAGTTTGTCGGTTTCTCACAAAACTAAACAGTTTTTTCTTATGACAGACAACCCAGCAATCACACATCTTAATTATTTACCCAATGAAAGTGAAGCATATATCCACTTATCCTCCCCAAACATCTGCTCTTGGGTGTTTGTAACAGTTATTACTAATTGCTGAAGCTTAAAGGTCAAGATGTACTTTTGTGATGAATGAATAAACTTTGGTATATCATTACAGTGAAGTCCTTAATAATTAAAAGAAACAAGCCACAACACCGTTAAACAGCATAGAATAACCTTAAGTGCATATTATTAAAGGCTCTGTCTGAAAAGGCTAAAATAGAGTATGATTTCAGCTATATGACATTTTGAATAAAGGTAAAGTGGTATAAGACTATGCAACCTGTGAAAATATAAATAGATGTCAGGCGCTAGGAGGGTATACAAGTAAGTAAGTATGATGTAAAGGATCATAAGGTAATAAAAATAATATGTATGATACATGAAGAGTGGGCACATGTCAGTGCAATTTATAAAAACCCATAGACTATGTAAAGTCCACAGTGAGCTCTTTCAGCTGTGATGTGAGCATGATAATAACATCTCAGTGGAGATTCACTAAGAACAGCAACAAATGCAGCTCTGTGGTGGGAAGCTGTGTGTGTGTGTGTGTGTGTGTGTGTGTGTGTGTGTACATAGTTGCTAAGAGCTTGTTTAGGAACCATATATATTCTGCCTGACTTTGATACAAACCTAAAACTCTTACAAAATATAAAATTTCATGAAGTAAACTTAAGACTTATGGAAAAGAGTGTTCTGGAGAGTAATGCCTCTGTATTGAGTTTCTACATCACTGGTCATGCACATCTAATTATCAGTGCTCTGTGTCACCAAGGTGTCTGTTCACCTCAAACTAGATGCTAAAGCTGCAAATCCTTTCACAGCATGGTCAGCAAAATGAAAGTATTTTTTGACAATATGCTGGCATAATAACTAAACATTCAAGCTATAAAATGTTACAAGTTTCTTGAAAAATGTCACAAAATTCTCAGTAATCTGAAAAGCTTCTAGAGAGAAATACATTCAAATTCTGTTCCCAATATTAATGCTCCTGTGGAGTGATTGGTACAATAAATTCCTTGGGAAAAAAAAAAGAGGGAGCTAAGAGAAATTTTCCTGTTTAGATACAATTTTCCAAAGTTAACTAAAGAACAGGAAAACATAAGGCTCTACAACATTCAGTGGTTAAAAAAAATTATAGTTTCAGAGGTGATAGGAAAGAAAAACTGAATCCAAGAAAAAAATACTGAATCTGAAAAAAAATGCATTGTGGAAGAAACTATACTTAGAGTATGAAAAATGTTAAGAATTAATAATTTATGGAAATTAAATGCTCTGGAAATTAGAACATAATTAGGAAACAAGATAAAATATCAAGTTTTAATGCCACAGGATGAACTGATAAAATATTTGATAAAGAAAACAATTTAACAGTAGAAAATACGCTATTGCAAAATGTCAGATTCAAAGAATAGTGCAGTGATGCAGGAATATGGCCTACAAATAAAAAGAAGCTCCTTTTCGCATCGAAAATTCACAGAACCATGTGCAAAGAGCATAGAAGAAATTATCGATTCTACTACCCAGAAAATTATATTTCCTAGTGGAAATGACAGCATTTAGATTTTTTTGAAAATATTTTTATTTATTATTATTAATTTTTATGTGTATGAGTACATTGCCTGCCTTTGTTTAAGTACACCTGTGTCTTACAATGCCTGCAGAGGTCAATAGAGGGCATCAGATTCCCTGGAACTGGATGGTTGTTAGCTGCCACATGGGTGCTGGGAATCAAACTCAGGTCCTCTGCAAGAGCAGTTACTGCTTCTAACTGCTGAGTTATCTCTCCAGTCTCAGTATTTATAATCTTTAATACAAATCCAAATATCCAAAAAAAATTGAAGTAGTAAATGGAAAGTAACCACAGTCATTCTATCTCTCAGTAAAACTTCTAAAGTGGGGTGGAACCTCTATAATATATGGGGGAAGCATGCCAACACCTGTAAAAATATTCTTCACAATGTAAAAGAATGGAGGTGAAACACGCTCATTTTTTCTACTTCACTTTACTGACTTTGAATGTGGCTGTGTGAGTTAAGTTGGACTTCTTCCTACTGTTCAGAGTTTGAGGGGAAGTTTTTAATAGTTCTTAATTACTTCACAAAAGTGGATGTTTATGATTATGATTATGATTATAATTATATTGAGACAAGGTCTTCACCAGCTGGTCTGGGACTCACTATGACATCTGGCTGGTCTCCTTCTCACAGAGATTCACCTACCTCTGCTATAGGAGCCCTGAGATTAAAGGCATGCACCACTATGCCTGGCTTATTTATAGTTTTTTATACTGTAACATCAGTTGATTTCTAATTATAGAAAATAAATTTCCAAATATTTTAAGGCTATTTTATTGGTCTCAACACATTCATCTTAAAACATCCTGCTTGCTATTATATAATGTAGAAGGATTAGAAGAGATAAGCACACTGAATAATAATGTGCCTAACTAAATAACTATGATGCTATTGGAAATGGTCAAGTACCTAATTTCTCTGAAAATTTAGAACATATAATATGAAAAATATAAACAACATTAGCCATCTTTAGTAACTGTGACAAAAATTTCAGAACATGATCGTCAGATTGAGAATGAGGTCAGAGAACCTGAAGAAAACATTCCTCCGGTCATCCTCTTCACCTTCCACAGTAAGCATTAATGGATGAAATGTCTTCTAAAACTATTGATGTAAAACAAAATGAAAGAGAGAAACAAACAAATACTAAATGAAAGACCTACAGGTTTACATCATGATTTAAAGTACAAAAATAAAATCAGTTCTCTAAGAAAAGAATTTTTGGTTATACACATTTGGGTTTCTTTACTTTTTCTCTAAACTGCCCTCCCCTTCTCCAGCATGTGGCTGCTAGGCCTCCATGTGTCTCACCTTCATGTCTGAAATCCATGCCATGTCTAATGACTTTATTATTTCTTTTTCTTCTCCCCTCCATTCTACTCTTTAAGGTTGAGATTTACAGCTTGCCTACCTTGAGGATTTTTCTTTAAATTTTATTAAATTGTCTTAAAGCTTGTTAGAATCTATTCTTAAATCTTTTAGTACCAAGACCAGTAACCTAAAAACAGACCTCAATTTCCCCTGTATCGATAGAGAGGAAACCTAAAGTAAATAAGTATTAGCCACTGATCTTTTATACTAAGAACGTAGATTAGAAGTTGCCTCCATGTTACACATGAAGGAGAAGAGTCAGATTAACAGTCTCTAGACTAAAGTGTCAAAGAGTGTCAAGAGTCTTTGGAATCACAGAGAGGATGTAGTAAAAAAAATGATAGCAATGCAGCGAAAGGAAGGAAACAGCATGAGGCTTTAGACAAATAGCTCTCCAGTGAAGCAGGGAAAACAGAAACCTCATCCAAAAGCAAAGTCCGGTAACCCTAGTGAGAGGAGACTGACAACCCTACACAAAGGACAGGCTGACAGTTCTCATGTCTTGAATTGGTGGATTGGGTGATACTCTATCTTCTACAATGTAATAGGTCAGCAGTGGAGAGAGGGTCTTTTTCCAGTTCTTTTGTCTTGGTAGCGGTGCCAGGGTGCCATCTTGAAAAGAAACCTAGTGCTTAAGACTATGCTACACTGGAGGTCTGATAACAAGGGACAATAGCAAATTAGGAAACTTGAAGTCAATCTGAACAAGTTCTAGGATGAGAGCTCGCTGTGTAAAGTGCTGGGTGTCCACATTAAAAAAGGATCAGGTAGCATGAGGCTTGGATCAGGAAGAGAAGGGTATGGTGGATGGTAACTGTGTCCTCAAGGGCTGATTCAATCATTCCAGAATAAATATGTGAGGTCTGCTAGTTTTGAGTCAAGGGTCAATGGGTGAACCTACCTCTAGATCCACAGTTATATGCCACAAGGTTCACTGTCATAGGGTTTGAGAACTCTAAAGCTTCAATGGAGTTCTGGTCACTGTGGCAGGATCCTTAATGTCGAGTTGAATTTAAAAGAACAGAGACTGGTTGACATGAAGTATCTTGTATGGATATTAATGCTATGCTTGCTAACATCACTCATAGCACACTATAAGCCAGAACATTAGCTACCCTAGAATGTACAAACTAGAGTATCTCAGGAGTAAGGTATAATGTGTTAGACCCACAGAATACAGAACTAAGTATGGCCTGTGTGGCCTCCAAAGAAGGGAAGTTAATAAAATGAAAATGCTCCATCTGGCATCTGACATATGTGCCTTCCAGGATCAATACCAGCCTTACTGGTATCACCAAGAAGATTCTATTTTTAGGTTCCAGAAAGAAGCTATGCCAACTTTCTCTCTCTCTCTCTCTCTCTCTCTCTCTCTCTCTCTCTCTCTCTCTCTCTCTCTCTCTCTCTCTCTCTCTCTCTCTCTCTCCCTTTTTAATTTTGTGTCCCCTCTCCTTAGGTAGCAATGCAGTATTTCTTTTCACCATGTTTAATGAAAAAAAATCTTTAAATATAAATTTTTGTTTCTCCGTGTGTGTATGTGTGTGTGCACGAGTGTGTGTGCACACTCTCTATATACCCATCAAGTATATACAGGTTCTCATGGAGGCCAGAAGAAGATGTCAAATCCACTGGAACTAGAGTTAAAATCTGTGACGAGATCCCACAGGTATGCTGGGACCTGAAAGATCTAAGGATCCTCTACAAGAGCAATAAGTGCTCTGAACTGCTGACCTGCAAGAAAAGGGAGTCTTTAGTATAAAAGACTTATGCTTACATTATCTAAACTTGTTCACACATATTTTCATTTGGGCAATCAGATTATGTTTCTCATCTCTGCTCCCTTTGTTCCCTCTGTGTGTAACATTATCTGATTCTTTTATTCTTTTTTAACCTTGCTCTCCATTCCTTACTTTCTCATATCCCCTTCCTCTATCACATCATTTACAATCACTACATTTACTCTAAGTAATTTTGCAGCAAACTTGATAGTATCTTGCTACTTTTTCACCTTTAGTCATTCATTGGTGTTACATTAGCTGGCTTTAGTCTATTTTAGTTATACTTCTGTATCTTGTTCTCTTTTCCATTGTTGCTGTTACAGCACTTTGTTTTCTCCTGTCTGTGTGTTCTGCAGACTGAGCAGTGAAGAGTATGGTGCTTATTATGAAGATCCACAAATAAAGTCCAAAGAAATATTCAAACCAACAAATGTGCAATTGCAGCATTAAAAACATCAAAAACATGAAAAAGCAAGGCAACACAATGCCTCCAAGAAATCAGAACTACTTAATTATCGAATCCAAAGTTAAAGAAATGGTTGAAATATCAGACACGCAATTCAGAAGTTTATTTTTAAAAATAATCAGTGATTCCAGAGACCAAACACACAAACAGATGAATGAAATAAAGGAATTAATTCAGGATGTAAACATGAAAGTCAGCAATGTAGAAAAGAATGTCAGCAGTCTGGATGTGAAATTCATGAAAATTGAGGGCTTGAAATAATATAAACAGAAATGCTAAAAATGAAAACCAAAAATTAATCAAGGAAAAGGCACAGTGGAAAGCATCATCAATGCACTTGTTGGAGCGGGGAAAATATACCAGTGTTAGAAGTCAAGATTAAGGAAATATGTATATGCATCAATAAAATATGAGCATGATCACAGCTACTGGAAAACTGGGACATAATCAAAAGAAAAAATGCACTTAATATATTGGGTAAAAGAACTGAGATAAAAACTGAGGGCATGAAAAATCTATTAAATGAAGTTATAGCATAAAAATTTCCAAGTCTTGAGAAAGAAATGGAAATTCAACTACAGGAAGCATTTAGGACCCTTAAATAAAAATGGTGACAGAAGTCCTAACTCATACTAGATTACAGAAAATATGCATGGAAAAATGCCAACTCACAAAAATAAATGTATCAGAATCACAGACAAACTCTCATCAGAATCTACAGAGGCAGGGAAGCATGGGTTAAAAAATTTCAAGCACTGGATGCAAATAACTGCCAAAAAGATCCTTATATTCAACAAGATTGTCTTTTAAAATCAAGAGAGAAATAAAGAAGTTTCCAGACATTCACAATCTTAAGTGTCATGACCACCAAGTCACAACTACAAATGATACTTAGCAAAACCTAGCAGAGAAGGAAGACACTCCCAATCACAGCAAAGAATATTTTTATAACAGACTAATAAAGGAGAGTTAGGATATTATAAATCATGTCCAACAATGCAGTAAAACATCAAGTCTTTAATATGCATCGTGTGAAAAAATAATCAAAATAATCCAGAAAAAATCAACAACACATCTCAACCCTAAATATGAATTACCTTAAACCTCAATTTAAAGATGCAGCCTGTTTAGATCAAAATCATAATCCAACTATTGTCCCCTCAAAGAACACTGGATTGATTAAGATACATACAGACTGAGAGTAAAAAGATGGAAATCAACTTATTTAGTCTAAACAAGAATAAATTGCTATACTCATGTATAAATATATAATATTCAAGGAAAAATTAGACAGAAAAAATAAAGAGGGTCACTACATATTTCTTAAAGCAATAATCTATAAAGATGATATAAAAGGTATATAAACATATATGCACCAAGTACTGTTGCAACCAATTTCATAAAATAAATACACTGAATATAAAGAGACAGATGGATCTTGATACATTAATAGTGATTGATGTGAATACTGCAGTCTAATCAATAGAGTGTTTGAAAAACTCAACTTCAGAATTAAACAGAACCTCAGATAAAATGAACTTAGCAGGTCTCTACAGAGTATCCACCCAACAGCTTCAAAATGAATACACATTCTTCTCAACAGCTCCCTCTTAAGTAAATCACATTTTGTGTCATAAAACAAGAGTTAATAAATGCAAAGAAATGAAAATAATTTCTTGTATCTTATCAATATTTAGAGAAAACACAAAATTAAATGGAGAGTAATTACATTTTTGAATGATTGGGTGGTCACTGAAGAAATCAGGCAAGAAATTAAACAGGAAATGCTTGAACTTAAGTGACCATAACTTTTCTGAACTCTCAGAACACAGTAAAGGCAGTTATGAGAGGTATTTTATAGACATGAGAGTTTACATTAAAAAGTCAGACTGGGGGCAGCTAGAAAGATGGCTCAGCAGTTAAGAACACTGTTCTTGCAGAAGACCCTGGTTTGAATCCCAGTACCCACACGGCAGCCAACAACTGTCCATAACTACAGTTCTAGAGGATCCAACAGCCTCTTCTGACTTCTGTGGGCATTACACGACAGGGAGCACTTACCTACATGCAGGCAAGACACACATACACATAAAATAAAAATGGTAAATGTTTTTAAAAATCAGATGGATTTCAATAAATAACTTAATGGTAGGTTACTAGATTTTAGAAAAACAACAATAAGCCAAACTGAAAATCAGTAGATAGAAATTATCAGTACAGAAACAGATTAAATATGGACAAATAGAAAATGAAAAGGATCAATGAAACAAGGTCAGCTTGATGAAATATAGATAGACCAGATTTGTTTCTTTAAATAGGCAACTAACCAAAATAATAGCTAGATCACCTAAATTAATAAAATCAGATTGAATGAGGGGAGTTATGGGAAAGCAATGGGTGTTGAATATGAGCAAGATGCAAAGGAATATAGAGGAAAATGTAATAGTGATTTTATTTGTTTAAAAAATCAATACATAAAGAAAAATAGGGAAAAAGTATTTGAAAAACATCTGCTGGTCTGTCCATTTTTTGGTAATCTGAGTCATATTACTTAAACTTCATGTCTTGACTTCTCAGGTATGAAGTGGATAGTGCTCATAGGTGCGTCACATGTCAGTGAGCATGAGACCAGCTAAAGCATATGTAATTAGGATGATGGGAGCATACGCAATGTGTTGAACAAAATGCAGTTGCTACCCTTCTTTACAAAAAGAGCTATTTGTTCCTGGATGATAAACCTTAGTACTATAAGGCTCACTCTGTTGGTTTCTTAATTCAATCCAATTATGATCAAAATCCTAACAGATTTTATTTTTATGCTTGATAGAACTCAGACATATTTCTGCATGTCAAACCCCTTGAATAATTATAGCACTTCTAGTCAGTAAAAGGGGGAGATCATTAAATATCAATATTGAAAATATGTGAATTTTCCTCTCAACAAATACCATTTGGAAACTGGATCTTTCACCGTAATTTTAGTAATAGATACTGTTTTCCTCACCTCCACCAACTTAGAATATCATTAACGAAATGCATACTATTTGTGTATATTGTCATTTCCCATCTTACTCATAGGTTACAGTCCACAGAATCTCTGCTCAGCCTCTTTTCTGTGCAGTATCCTGTCTTTGTTAATTAAATCCTACACCCTGGTCCCTGGTTACACCTTAAAAACATTAAGCTCCTTTTCAGGGCCTTCACATTCCATTCTTTTTGATGAAGGATTTTTTTCTCTAAATATAGGCAGATATTTTCATTACCATCAAGTTTTGTGCATTATTTTTTAAAACGTATTTTTAATGATTTTTTTGTGTGTATTTCATACACACCATCTTAGTCCTCTTTATACCCTCTTCTCCACTGGTTCCCTCCATTAGTATCCCCCCACCTGGATTTCATGAATTCTGTTATTTGTGTTAAGGCCTATCAAGGCAAGTTACTGTCCGCTAATGTCCCTCAGTGAAAGTTTATCCATTGGAGTCTAGTCAGCCTATCTAGAGGCACTCCCTTAAAGATTAGCTCCTCCTTGCCCAGTAGTCATCGGCTTCCCAATATTTCTTTGGCTAAGATTGGGGCCTACTGCCCATATCCATAGCTCTATGCTAAATTTTTGTCTGCTTTATTTTGCAAGTGTCTTGTGCATGCAGTAACCATTGCTGTAAGTTCATATGAGCAAGGTCCCAGGAGCCTGTAAGTCTCTGTTTCCACATGGCCATGCGCCTTCTCCTCTGACTCTTCCAATCTTTCTACCCCTCTTCTTCAATGTTTTCTATGTCCTGTGTTCATTGCCCTCTACTGCATGAGGGGGCTTTGTTGATGACAGTCGAGGGATGCATTTCTATTCTCTCTATTCCTTGTTCCACTATATTACATGAGTCTTAGGTGTACAGGTTCCACTGTAGATGTTTGAATTAGGGTTGGGCATTTAAGAGAAAATCTCTGTGTTGGACCAGTTGTACAACTCTGTAATAGTTTCCATTTATTCCAAAAGAAGCTTCTTCGATGACTGGTGACTGGCATACTTCATCTGTAAATATAAGGATCCATATTTTACACATAGTAAGAAATTATATTTGTCTAGGTATATGACAGCCTTGGAGATTTCCATAAGATCAATGACCTCTTCAGTCATGTGTATTTGGCTGTTTACAGTACTATACATGAGTTCCCTTCCACTGAGAGTACTTTAGGTCCAGTTAGGGAGCTATCATTACCTCCAAGATCAAAGTGCCACTACTGCCCAAATATAGTTTGTTGTACCTGTCATTGTTGTGACCTTAAACTTGGGTTGAACCATCAGTTGATGTTCTCTCTTAGTACCTTACATAGTGTTCTCTAAATCTATGAGAGCGAGCCTTTAGGAAGGTGACCTCCAGGACAGTTCCAGTTCCATTGCTCCAAATTCTGGGTCTAAAGTATATCTTGTCTTCAGCAACAGGGTCTTTCAAATTCTGGGAGGCAATCAAGGGCTGTGGCAATAGCCTTGTGTAATTTGGGGAATCTCTTGGATACCCTGGCCAACAATTCAAGGGGAGGTTTCTTCTGTCTGGCACTGTATCTTATTACGTAGCCTTTAGTTATATGCATGGGCTTTTGTAGCAATACTGTATATGTAATTTTTCAGTAGGTTTTTTAAAATTAATATGATTCCCTCTGTTTTCTTATATCAGCTAGGCATTATTTATCTCTCCTCTCTCTATATGTGCCTATCCCTCTGTGTCTTGGGAACCTGATTCTTCCAAGGGGTGGGGCCTACTGCAGAGAATTGACTGTGTAGATTTAGCAATGGAGGGAGGGTCTTCTGGGAACCATCTCAGGAGGGGAGTCAAGACTGGAGTGTGGCGCGAGAAGAGAATGGCCCACCATTTGCAACCTGTGGCGAGACTATGACCCAAGAGGCATGGGTGAAAGCTAGCGGTGACTATGTGTGGGCTGCAGGAGCGATCTGGAGTGGTGGACTCACGCTATGGAATGGTGGGCTCTGAGTGGTGGTGCACAGCTGGTACTGGGTGTTTGTTTCTTTGTGAGTCACTCTCTCCCCCATGATATAAACTATAATTAATTCACATAAAAATATGTTATATGATTTGTCTGATAAAGCAAGTGACCCAGAGAGAACTCAGGTGACACCCTCCTTCCATTTCCTTCCCAGGTAAGAACCCATATTTTCCACATTTGTCCTTTTGTACCTGTCTACTATGGTCTCCTTCTCTTGAGCTCCTTCTTCCTCTATATCCCCATATTTCCAGTTATAATCCCCCCTCCTCATCCTACTTAAATACACCCATTTTCCCCTTTCCCCTCTTGATAATAACGTTCTCCTACTATTCTCTCTCAGTGTCCTTCTTTCCCTTTACCTCCCTAATTCCTTTTCATTTTCCTGGATCCTTCAGTTACATCTAGCTATAGACTCACATATAAGGATTTGATGCAAGGATTCACAAATGAAGGAGAACATACAGCATTTGGTTTTCTGACTCTGTTACTTCACTTAGTATAACAGTTTCTAGTCCCATTCATTTACCTGCAAGTTTCATGATTTCAACTTTTTACTGCTGGTAGAACTCCATTTATAAATCTACCATATTTGAATTATTCAATCATCAGTTGATGGACACTCAGGCTGCTTCCATTTCTTAGTTATTGTGAAAAGAGCAGCAACAAACCTGGATGTACAGGTATATCTGCAGTAGGATGAGTCCTTTGGGCATATGCATAGGAGTGTATAACAGGGTCATATGGTAAATTCATTTTTAGTTTGTTGTGTTCTCCACAGTGTTTACTTTAGGGTTGCATGATTTTGCAATCCCAAAAATAGTGAATGAGAATTCCCCTTTCCCCACATTCTCTCCAACATTTGGTATCATTTGTTCTCATGATCTTAGTCAATCTGTCTGAGGTAAGATGAAATCTTATAGTTGTTTTAATTTGCATTTCCCTAATTACTAATGATGTTGAACACTTTTTAAGATGTTTCATAGGCATCTTTATTTCTTCTTTTACAAATTTTCTGTTAAGATACATAGCTTATCTTTTAATTGGGTCATTTGTTTTCTTGATTCTTTGTCATTTGATTTTTTTATATATTCTATAAGTTAAATCTCTGTCAGATGTGTCACTGCTGAATATTTACTCTACTCTATGGGTTTTCTCTTCACTTCCTTGTCTGTTTATTTTGCTAAGCAGAAGCTCTTTAATGGAGTCCCACTTGTTCATTGTTGATCTTAACTCTTGAGCAAGTGATGTCCAATTTAGAATGCCCTTTCCTACATCCATATCTTGTAAGTTTCTAAAAATGTTTTCTTCTAACAGTTTCAGAGTTTCCAATTTCACATTGAGGTCTTTGATCCATTGGGTGTTGACTTTTGTGCAAGGTAAAAGATAAGGGTGTATTTCAATTTTCTACAGGTAAAAATTAAGATAGACAAAGCCTCAGCCCAGTTAACCTAAACAAAGAAAGAGCAAAAAATCAGAGATTTTGGAACCTCACAACAAACACAAAAAAGACCCAGAACATTATAAGTAAATACTTTAAAAACTTATACTCAATTAAATATGAAAGCCTAAAAGAAATAGATGAATATCTAAATTAATGGGAACTACAAAAGCTAAACCAAAAAGTGATCAACAGCTTAAACAGACCCGTATAACATTATGGAAATTGAAACAGTGATACAAAACCTCATGACTATAAAAATCCCAGGCCCAGATGGAGTCACAGCAGAATTCTATCAGAATTTAAAGACAATCTACAACCAGTACTGCTTAAATTATTCAAAAAGAGATAAACAGGGAGAACTTCCAATCTCCTGCTATGAAGCCTACATCATTCTAATACAAAAACTAGCTAAAGACACAACCAGAAAAGAAAACTGGAGACCCATATATGTAATGAACATGGACACAAATATTATCAACAAAATATTTGCAAACTGCATACAGACACACATAATAAAAGTAATCCAAATTGAGCAAGTCAGTTTCATTTCAGAGATGTAGGGATGGTTCAAAATATACAAGTCAATAAAATGTTATAAATCATTTAAATGGATTCAAAGACAAAAATCACATGGTCATCTCAATGGGTGCAGAAAAGACATTTGATAAAATCCATAAAAGTCCTAGAGGGAATTGAACTGAAGGAAACATACCTCAACATAATTAAAGCTATATACAACAAATTCACAGCCAACATCATTCTAAATGAAGAAAACTGGAAGCATTTTCACTAAATTCAGGAACCTAACAAAGCTGTTCAGTATTTTCACTCTTTTTTAATATAGTACTTGAAACTCTTGCTAGAACAACAAGACAAGAGAAAGAAATTAAAGAGAGGAAAAGAAAAGGTCAAATTTTCCCTATTTGCATATGATATGATGTTATAACTAAGAGATCCCAAAATTCCATCAGAAAACTCCCAGAAGTGAACACTTTGCTGAAATTAACACTTTCAACCAAGTGGCACGTTACAAAATCAATCTACCCAAAACAGTAGCCTTTCTACATTCCAACAAGCAATCAGAGAATAAGTACATGGAAAACCTCCCACTCAGAATCATCTCAAAATAAAAAATAAAAATAAAAACCCTCAGAATAAACCTGACGCAAGGCATTTAGGATCTCTAAAATGAATATTTAAATCTTTAATGAAGACTTTGAGGAAGAAACCTCCCATGCTCATATATTGGAAGATTTAATATTCTAAAAAAAGACCATCCTAACCAAAAGCAGTATATAGAACCAATGCAATCCCATTCAAAATCTCCATGACATTCTTCACAGAATTAGAAAAGAAATCCCAATATTCGCATATAATGAGAAAACGCCCCACCCCAAATGGCCAAAGCAATCCTCAGCACAAAGAACGATGCTGGGGGGGATTACTACACCTGAACTCTGTTAGGTTCCTGGCAGACTCCTAAAATGACAGTGCTGCTCCCAATATTCTAGAATGGTGGGTTTGAACTTAGCCCTAGGCACGTCCCTCTACTCATTCCTGAGCTAAACTGCCCAGTCTACATCATGGAAAGTTACCCAACCACCTAACTGCCTTTCAAAGGTGCCTGATTTCTTCCCCTAGTCACTTCTGTTTCTCTGCTGCTGTTTCCCTGTTCCACAAGAGGCAGCCCAGCAGTCTGTTTGCTCTCAAATAAACTGCTGCCTCCCTCAAGGAATTGTCTGGTTGGAGGTCTTACCTGTGTGTGCTTCCATACATATGGTGCCAAAACCCAGCAGGAATGCCTGGGATACTCATGACCCAGGTCCTTCTTTTTTCTGAACCAAAGTGCTCCATCAGACATGCCTATGACAAGGACCATGTTTGCCTATGCCAGGTCCCACCACTCACCACATCAGACCTGGTATTATGAGTTCATCTGCTTTCTTCTGTCCAGCTCACCCTCTGATAGAATTCGCAGTTTGCCTGCGGAGCTGTGGATCTATTTCTCTACTCTCTCCCTCTCCCTCCCTCTCTCTCTCTCTCTCTCTCTCTCTCTCTCTCTCGTCTTCCCAGTCCCTCTCTTCTCCACCTCTTGCTCTCCTTCCTTCCTCTTTCTTCCTGCCTGGAGGTCTTCCCTTCTCCAGAGGTGTTTGACTCTTAAGTCGTACCAGTAAGCATCCGCTTCCATACAAACTCACACTATATTACACAGCTATAGTCATAAAAACAACATGGTACTGGCACAAAAACCTAAACACGGATCAATGGAGCATAATTGAAGACCCAAACATGATGACATGCAATTTCAGCTACCTGTAAGCTGCCAAGAACACATTGGAGGAAAGAGGTATAGTCAACAAATGGTTTGTATATTCTTAATGAATTATTAGAAAAGTAAAACAAAAGAGCAAAATGCTCCCAAACAATGACTGCTCTCTCAACAATGCATGAGATAAAAAGAAAGTAAAAACCAATGTGCCCAAAACTCTGTCTTAGCTTAGTTCTTAGGTGAGTATTTACTACAAAAGAAGAAGGAGGAGCTCAGCAGAGGTGGGAATAACCACACAGAGATTTATCAAAGGAGTGACAAAATTTACATTATTTTTGTGTTACAAATGTGGCAAACTAACTTCAAAGAATACTTTTTCACATTTTTCAAAATATGCCTCTTTAAGTGGTACATTTTGTATTTGCCTAACAAAACTGACATTTCTAATGTTCCAGTGACTGATACATAGAAAACAAAGAAAATCCCTTAAAGCAAGAACTCATCTGAAAATGGAAAGGATGTATTGAGAGATGAATGTTGTAGGATTTTTCAAGGAATGATAAGTTATGCACTGTAAACATATATGTTACACAATTATATTTTTAAAAGCTATGTAAATGCTAACTATGTAGTTAACATGATTTCAAAACATTGCATATGTTTATTTTAAAGCAAATATCTTAATATGTGAGATCATAAATCCGTGCACATAACATTCTATTAGAAAGGACTTTTACATTTGTACAGAGATGTAACTGTCTGATAGTTCGAGTATTACATTTCTGAAATACTTGTAAAATAGATTCCCCATTGATTTTATTTTGAGTATTTGGTTGTTATGACTCTAGCAATGTTAATTTGTAGTGTCAAAGATCCAAGTTTTAGTATATAGACAAAATACAAAGAAGTATGTTCAAAATTACATGACAAAGTGCATAAAGATCAACATTGGGAAAGCCATTTTTACTTTTTCCACAGGCTTTTAGGTGCATAAATCCTCTTATGTTCAGTATGGATAGTTTATTTTTATGTATAGTCTATGGTGCACATGAAATTTCGAAGTTCTTTCAGTGCATTTATGGGATATTTTTAACAGAAACAGTAATTTACAGTTAAAATGCTAGCAAATTTTAAAATAGCACTGAATTTTTTTATAGAACATACTGGAAACAGAATAAAGTCCATAAACAGGCTCACTGTTCTTTTAGCACCGTCTTCACTGTAACTTTTGAGCAGTCAGCCAACAGCATGCTGTCTTCACAGGAGCCTGATTGGACAATTGATGCTTTCAAACACCTGCTGCTCACATCACAGTGCAGCTAAGGCCTAGCTGATTATAAACCGAGAAGCTGCAGCCAGAATGTGTTCAAGCAAAGGTCTTGTTTTTGCTGGCTCTGTTGATATTCTGGCACTTGTCTGATATTTCTTCTTCACAGAAGCCTGACAAATTTATATATATATCCAAAGCACAAACTCACAAGTTGATGAGGTGAATGTTTTAGTGCATGTGGACCAAGTTCATCTTTCTTAATACAGTATTCAAAATGTTAAACTGCATAAATCCAATGGTTGAATCAACGAATTTGTTCTGTTTTTTTGAGCACCTACTAACTGCCAGAGGCTATAGTAGTTAACAAAACTGAGAAGGCCCTGCCATCTAGTGGGAAGACTTAATAAACATGTAAAATATAAATGTAAGTAATGTTAAAAGTGAGCTGGGCACGGTGGTACGTGCCTTTAATCCCAGTACTTGGGAAGCAGAGGCAGGATAATCTTTGTAAGATGCAGGCCAGTTTGGTCTATATACTGAGTTCTAGGCCAGCTGGGGCTATAGAGTGACTGACAAACAAATAAATAATGTTAAGCACTAAGTGCTAAGACTTTATGACAGCTTTTCAGTCTGCAGACTATTTTTTCCTCTTTTCTTCTATTTTTTTTTCTTTTCTTCTTCTTTTTTAAATTTTTATTCTTTTATTTTGATACAGGGTCACTACTCACTATGTAGCCTTAGCTGACTTGGAAATTGTGATGTAGACTAGGCTGTCTTCAAACTCTCAGATACCTGCCTTCTGAGTGCTGAGGTTAAAGCTGTGAACCATGACACCCTGGTCTCTTTTATCTTTGATGAAGAGGGTTGATATTAAAGTATTCTGTAAATTCTCTATCAAGAATATTTCATTGGCCCACTCAAATATACATAACAAAAAGATTAGTAGAATGAGAATTAAACATGACATATCTGGAGATATTTCTCTGAACAAGTGAGAAATTTCTAGAGCTGACTTTTTCATAGAAGAGGTCAGAATAAATGTTTTAATGAAAAAAAAAACCAATAAATGAGTAGATTAAATTAGAGCACACCTAACAGATACATTATTCCCATATCTGTAAGACTAAATCAATCATCTCAAGTTAGGTCTTGTGTCTAAATTATAAAATTCAGCAGTTTTTATCCTTACAATGAATAGTTGTATAAGCCCCATGTTTTAATGTAACATAATATTTTTAATTCTATAGTGAATTTAAGAGGAAAAATATTTGAATAGTTTTAGTTCAAAGTATGTACAATTCCTGCTTAGAGCAATTAAAGTACAATTACTTTTTAACTTGAATAATATTCTTAAATACAGTACCATTAATTATTTTTGCTCCAGTTATTCAAATGTATAAAGACCACTGGGTTCATATACTTTTTATTGATTTTTTGTGTATTCCATACAGAACAGCTAAAACAATCTTATCATCTTTATGCCCCCATCTCCACTGGCACCCTCCTGTAGCCCCTCCTCCCCTGGAGTCCATATACTCTGTCATCCCTGTAGAGGCTCGCTGGGTTGTTAATGTCCCCAGCTGTTCCCAAGTGCCTCAATGGCACATCTAAAATGCAGTCTCTGGGGCTGAAGAGATGGCTCAGCAGTTAAGAGCCCTGACTGCTCTTGCAGAGGACTGGTGTTTGATTCCCAGCACCCATATGGTGGCTACGAACCGTCCTTAACTCCAGTTCCAGGGGAATCTCAAGCTCTCTTCTGACTTCCGCAGCATTGCATGACACGAGTACACTCACATACATGCAGGCAATACACTCATACACATAAAATTTAAAAAAAAGTATTTTTGAAACTACTAAAGTGCAATTTCTATACCTAAGAATCATGGAACATAGAACAGGGATAAAGAAGAGGACACTAATGAATCTCTCAGTTCCCAATAATGAAGCTTCCTCATGCAGTGGCGGGCCAGGAACACAAAAGGTCACAAATAGCCAAAGTGCAGAGATCAAGATTCTGATCTCTGGACAGGATCCCTTTATTAAACTCCCAGGCAAGGTTCAAGGATCATGCTGATCCTTGGACAGGATCCCTTTATTAAATTCCAAGGCAAGGCTCAGGGATCATTGAGAAAGAAGGAGTGGAAAGATTGTACGAGCCAGGGAGGAGGTACATGACCATATGGAAACAGAGTTCTACAAGGTCCTGGGAACCTGCTCATATGACTCTATGGTAAGAGTATCAGCGTACACAAGTACCATGCGTGTATTTTCTTTTAACAAATTGAGAAGTATCACACTCACCACTCTGTCCAGCATTGTATTTTCGTCTAAGATGCATGCATTTACTCCAATGTTATCAACCCATTTATATCTCAGATATTAAAACATTTTTGTGACCACCAGTGACATTCTTCACAGTTTGTTATAGAAATTAATGCCCATAATAATTTAGAATGCTTACATTTTTAAAGTTATAAAGTATGAAACATTTTAAGTTTGAGATTTATAATTATAAAAATTATGCTTGACTTTACATTTAAAAAACAGTTTCACGTGTGTGTGTGTGTGTGTGTGTGTGTGTTTTCAGTGCGTTTTACCAGTTGGAATCTGTACTCATGAGTCTTAGGGCAGAAGCAACATGATTTGATCAGTAATAGGAAATCTGTTTGGTTTATTAAGTTATTTCTGTCTTCTTCTTCTTCTGCTCAACTTCTTAAACAACCCAATAGCAAAAATAGTCATGAAATGATAGCACAATTCTCATCTATTTTCCTCATCCAGAAAACAAAGATTCTTTCCTTCATTTTCAATCTGCACCTTACATGTTTGATGGCTTAGCCCTTGGGTAAAGTTTTAAGAGAGATTCCATATAAAAAACAAAAGTTTGTTTTTGCTATGGAGCAAGGATAGTAACTCTGCAATGAAGAAAGACGTGTTTCCCCACTGTGTTCTTGGGTTGCATTGCACATCCCAAGCTAACACTCACGCAGTTCTTCACTTTCTACTCTGATGTCAGGGACGTACTCATCTGCTGCCCTTTCAGTTACTGCCATCTCAACATTGATTAAGGTTCCTTTTCTCTGCTCCTTTAGAAGAGAATGGGATTCTTTATTTTCAATTGAATATTTCTTCAAAAATAATTTCTTTTTGGTTGTCATATGCAGCATATGCTCTCATCTTCAGGCTTTAACCAGAGAGAGAGAGAGAGAGAGAGAGAGAGAGAGAGAGAGAGAGAAGAGAGAGAGAGAGAGAGAGAGAGAGAGAGAGAGAGAGAGAGAACTGAATCCTTTGGAAAGGACCACAGTCGTGAAATACAGCTTATGTAGCTTTCTGTGTAGGAGGTAACTCTAGGTTCACAGCAAATCTCACACAGAAATGGGAGGTGCAAGGTGGTAACAGCTGTGAACTCACCTCTACTCAACTCAGAGCTTCCTCTGAAGGACTCAGACTTCGGAAATCCTCTAAACCAAGCTACTTGTAAAATCACCTTCATGTTTATTGGTGCTAGTAATTTCTTTACATACTTAAGGGTTTAGAGTGATTTAAGTATTCCTGTCGTAATTATGCAAATAAAGCTCTATAGCTTTATTACAGAAATGTTTCCGTTCCACAGATTCCAAATTGTGGAGAGACTGGTTCAAATGGTTTATCTGTTCATGTCCTTAATGGCTAAGTACCACCAAAATATTTCCCCCAAGGTGTTGCATTTATATAAACACTGTTCATGTGCTGTGAACATGTGGTTTCATATAAAAACCTGTCTATTGACTTGGAGAAACTGGGACAGATCATTTATTTATCACAAAAATATCTAGAATGATTCTAAACAAATTCATTGTTTAGTTTTAATGATACTAGTAAGAATTTTATTATTTAACCATCTCTATAAAGCGTGACCTTAGTTTTAATATATTGGCTGCTGTGCTAGTTTCCTGAACTATTTTGAATGCTTTCAGTGTTAAATAGTGCTGCCCTTTGAGCCCAATTGTGTTTTCTACAATGCAGCAGCAAGTAAATAATAAAAAGATTTCATTTTAAAATAAAAATTAATGAATTTGTTTCACAGTTATATCAATTTGAAAGTTTCTGGTTCTGAATTATAAATTGCAGAAAACTGTGCTGTACATCATCTCACGTGACATTCCCATTCTAGTTTTAAGGTTTGTAGTTTGAAGTTTTGAAGCTAACATCTGTCTCCATTTACCCTATACTACTACATTAAAATCAAGTTCATAACAATCAGAACAAAGCTATTTAATTAGAGAAATTGAATTATAGGCTTTGGTTGAAGGAAAAGTCTTAGGTTATATGAACATAGAATGGCAATTGCCCACAAGAACTTATGTACAGTAATTCCCTTAATGAACAATACACATCTTTTGCTCTGTATATGGAAAGCATAACTCATTCACAAGAAGAGGGAGTGAAAACTGGAATAAGGAGAGATAGAGAGAATGAGTGTAAGAAATTATAATCATTCTTTGGTTGAAGGAAAAGTCTTAGGTTATATGAACATAGAATGGCAATTGCCCACAAGAACTTATGTACAGTAATTCCCTTAATGAACAATACACATCTTTTGCTCTGTATATGGAAAGCATAACTCATTCACAAGAAGAGGGAGTGAAAACTGGAATAAGGAGAGATAGAGAGAATGAGTGTAAGAAATTATAATCATTAAACACAACTCAGTATTAATTTCAGTGCTTACTTATTAAAGTTGTCAATAGAGGAAAGAAAACTACTAATACTTTTTCCAGTTAATTACAGGGGGCTAATTTTTGGAAATAGTATCTCAGCATTAAATGTAACATCCTACAATAACAACCTATTAAATTGTCACAGAGCAAAGATACCATCATATTTACTAAATAAACAATAGCTGAGACAAAATAAATTGGTGAAGATCATGAGCCTTGTAGTTCTAAATCAAAGAAAATAGATTAAGATATGAGGCAAAATTCTATTTTTTAATCTTTGAGAAAATTCTCTATGGCACACAGTTTGTATTTACAGCTGGTAGAGTTAGCTATTGTCTTTTGCAATGTTAGCTATTGTCTTTTGGAATGTTTTTTTTTTTTGTTTCCTGAAGTAGGTAGATATCAATCCTTGTAATAATGATAAAATGGTTGATGTCTTTTTCTTGGAGCTATCCACAGTTTTGTAAATATACTCTCAATATTTTAACTTTTGTCAATTTGAAAAAGGTTCACTACCTGCAGCATTCTCTTAATACAGGCAAGAGCCTAATTGATCCATTTGTTGCCACACAGACCTGAGTAAATTATTCAAGACAGGAATTCCCTGAGGAAAAATGACTAAAATCTATCATCACTTCATAAACTCCCTTTATCTAGTTTAGCTTCTATATTAAGATACGGAGAGTATGAGCTAATTATAATTATAATATATAAAATTATGTATTTAAATCCACCACACTCTGTATAGCTCCAGCACCAGGGCAAATGCACCCCTGTGTGTATGTGATGATGGCTTAATGATACTGATGTAAAACCGTACACTATTCAAATGACAGTTCCAATAACACTTCAGATACTGCAGCCAGGGGAAAGAAGAAAGACATTTAAAATGGGCTGATTTTTAACTGTTTTATGTTGTAGTCTGAGAGAATGTTCATTGCCATTAATAAACTAAGAAAAAGAAATAGAGACACATTAGTTAAAGTTAGGAAACAGAGCTGGTAAGAAGCCAGGGAGTCATATTATATGAGGAGGGTAAACTAAGAAATATGTATGAACTATGTTATTTATAGGAATAATCTGTATTTAAATTTCAAAACTCTCCATGAAGAAAATCAGTAGACAACCCTGGACAAAAGAAAAATATTTGTCACATATATTTAATTAGTATAAATACAAAGTGATTTAGAAACTAGTCAGAGGAAGACAAATGAACCAAGAGAAACTTATTTAAATTACATAATAACAAATTGAGAGGAAAAAAAGCCAAATAATAATTGATCAAAAATGATGATGTCATATCATCTTCAACCTCTTAGTTGAGTTTAGTGTTGAGGATTAATAAATTCAGTGACACTGAATAAAATCCAATGACAATTACATTTGGAAAATGGAATCTCATTCATTTTCTTGAGGCAGCATGGATTTCCACATGTCTTGTAAAAAATATAAAGATTATTATAAAATTTTTAAATGTACATATCCTTATCAAATTGACCTGAGAACTACAGGTGATCACAGAATATGAGCCCTTAAGAAGTTACCTATGTGGATGCTTTCTGCAACATTATTTGTAGGGGGAATCTGGAAGCAACCAATCTTTTGTCTTTTGTTAGGAAGTAGACAAATTATATTAGATCAGTTCTGTTAATGGTTAGGAAGTGCTTCAAAATAACAACTCCAGAGTCATTGACCTTGAGGAATGTCCAGTATATCAAATAAACAACAAATGGTGGTATTAATTTTCTTACAAAACAAGAGACTGAAGGTTAAGTACTATAAGACTGATGCAATTGCTTTCTGAGGACGAGAATAGTCTAAACTTGTTCTGTTTTGTATTCTATGAGCCTTAGATATATGAGTTTTTCCTGTCTATTACTTCTGGTTATGTGTCAGGCTGAAAGAACATACAGCTGAGCCCATCTGCCTTTAAAAACTTCAACTGAAGCCTATTAGTCACATTTCCAGCTTTCTCAGAGCCAAAACCTATGTCCTACTGCCCCTCTACCTGACAGGACAACCTTGATAGTGACATTCCAATGGAGCACATTGGTAATACTACTTCTTCAGTAAAACATGTCTGCACTTGTAAGGCAGCAGAGAATGAACTCTGGATGAGTGTCTAACAAAATCTGCCACTCCTATGGATGTGCACTTGTGTTTCGTAGGATCATATGACTAGAGATAGATGGGCAAGGAAATATAGTCTGTTAGGATTGATTCCACCACAGGGACGGGAACGAAGGCTAGGAAAGGTAATAAATAGTTTGCAGCACTTTCTTATCATTTCACTTATTACGATGAGAACATGTGTACTTTTTTATTTCAAACAAAATAAAAAGAAAGAAATGAATAAGAAATTGTTAATTCTATCATGAAATATTGAGAAACAAAACAGACTTTATTTTAACTGCATTAAATTAGAATTATGATGAGAATATTGAGTTTAACACTTTATTTAAAATGAGTTGCTGACCATAATCCTAAGTAAACTGGAAAACAGATAAATACCATTAACCATCATAACCTGTAGACAATGATTAAGAACAAGAAAAAGTTGAGGAGATGCATGTTCTTCCGTGTAATTTTAAAACCACATGCACATTTAATATATAAAATAATGAATTAAATGGATCACATAGACATTAAGGAGGGAACAGAATGTAGCTGAGTGGTTCAGAGGATTTGGCTAAATTTCAAGATGGTACATTCCTCAGCAGACAGATTGAAAGGTCATTCACTGGAGCATTGACCATGGACCTGTGCTGGTTATTGGCTTGCTCCCTTGGCCTGTGCTCAGCCTGCTTTGTTATACAGCATAGGACAACCTTCTCCAGGGTAGTAGCACCTGCAGTGTGCTGGGCCCTCCCATATCACTCACAGACATAGCCATAGGCCAGTCCATTGGAGATAATTCCTCATTTGAGTTTCCCTCCACACAAGCGTATCAAGTTGACAACTGAAGCTATCACAATACAATTACACTTTGTTAATTTGACACACAAAACATCATTATTAAACCACAGCTTTCCATTTCTTTTCCAAAGATCTCATGTTAATATAAACATTACAACATAAAACAGACAACTTTAAAATCCCTCAGTCCTTTAAAATTCTAACACTTTAAAGACTCAAAGTCTCTTTAAAATAATCTGGTCTTTCAACTGTGGGACCCTGTAAAATCAAACGAGTTATATCCTGTTTAATTTCAAAAGGGCACACTTAAATAAAACCAAAATCCAATAATGTAGCTCGGTGTTGGACATATGGGATTCACTTATAATCTTCTAAGCTTTTAAAAGCTTGGGCAGCTCCACGTCTCTGGCTCTGCCATCCACAGCACACACAATTTGTCTCATATGCTCAGGCTGGCTTCATTCAATACCTGTAAATGACTTTGGTGGTCATCATATGGTCCTGGCATTTCCAATATGCTAGGGTCTATACTGAAACTGAGGCTACACTTTCAACAGTGTGCTCTCTTGTCCCCTCAGGGTACAAAACTTCAGATTCTTTCCATGACTCCCTCAATCCCATGGGGCTTCATCATAACTCATGTCACTCTTTTACCAATGGTCTTTCCTGGCCTCTCACGTTCAAAGCCTCAGCTGCTCTCCATGACCCCTTCATGCTTTAAAATCAGTACCATGTAGGAGAAACTTACACAATATGAAGTCCTGTTTTCAGGTTGAGATAGAGTCTCCGGCCCTCTGGACCATGACTTCTGTGTGCTGACCCTAAGGAAATAGTTTCTAGAAAACTTCATGTCAATTATGTTGGTTTCTTGTTAAATCACATGTGATTTTTCAGCCACATCTAACCAGCATCAATTATCCCAGTGAAACAAAAGTTTCACTTCAGTGATCTGGGTCTCCTATTTAACCACAGCTGATTCTGCAGTCCCAGTTGACTGGAAACCACAGATTCTCAATTCAAATTCTGACAAATGGCCTTCTTAGCTCTTTAATGAACTCTCAAATTCCCTCTGAAATGTCACAAGTCAGGCCTCCATCAGCTTCACCTTTCTCAAAATGTTTCTCTTCCAGGCTTCCATAGAACAGACCATTAAGCCTAAGCTCTCAGCTGCTTTTTCAGCCCAAAGTTATAAACACTTCCACAATCCTCCCCAAACAAATGTGGTTAGGTCCATCAGGCAACATTTCTGTCCTAGCTACTATCTATTGCTGTAAGTAAATACCATGACCAAGACCACTATTAGAAAGAAGAGCTTTGGCTTACAGTTTCAGAGAGATTAGCTTTCATAATGGTGGGGAAGGAAGAGGTGGTCAGAGCAGAAAGTCAAATGATCACATCTTCTGCAGGCACAAAAAGCAGAGAACAACTGGAAATCCAGCAAGCCTTCTTTCCTACAGCAAAGTCACACCTCCTAAAAGCTCCCAAAACAGCATCACCAACTGCATACAAAATACCCACATACTTGGAGCCTATATGGGGACATTCTCATTCAAACCCCCACAAAGTGACAAGAAGAGAAGGTAAAGACTTACTATTAACTAATGTAGACTGGCGACAGTATACAGTTTAAACTGATCATGGGGCAAACACAGATTTATGTTTAGCTTGAACTAGGATTGGGGATAATGAGAATCTCATTTTAGGATGAAAGAATGAAAGCAAGTTTCAACAAAAGGAAAGACAGATTTTCACTCCCATTGAACTTTCAGTGACAGCTGAGCACTATGGCAGACACTGCTGTGCTCACTCTCCCATATTTCAGGCAACACGTAGAGCACCCTGGCTCTGATCTTAGCAGTAAGCTTCAGGCTCAGCACTTGGGTTTCATTCTATGGAAAGATGTAAGTCTATCAAAATCTCTGAGACGGTGTTAATTATTTGAAAAAAAAAGCCTCCGAACATATGCAGAAGGATCAATTAGATTATAGGAGAAGTAGATGAACCAGATGGGGAACTCTGTTAAGAATCCTGGAGAAAGGCAGTTAGGTTGATTTTTGTTGCTGTAATAAAAATCCATGACCAAAGGCAACTTGGGGAGAGTATATTTCATTTTATGTCCAGATTACAGTCTATCTTTGAAGGAACTCAGGGAGGAACTCAAGCCAGAAAGATAGACGTGGGAACTGAAAGCCTGTGGAAGAATGCTGCGTGCTGGTGGGCTTCCCCTGACTTGCTCAGCTATTTTCTTACATATCCCTTGCTCAGCTGCTCAGGGATAATGCTATACACAGTGGACCCACCCTCCTTCATCAATTAGTTAAGAAATACCACACAGACACATCCACAGGCCACTTCTGATAGAGGTCGCTCCTCAATTTGAGCTCCTCTCTTCCCAGGTATATCTAGGCTTGTTTCAAGTTGACAGAGACTAATTATGACAGAACCTGAATTTAGCAGGGAGCAGAAGAGCATGAATGAAGGGTGGATACGATCTTTGCAATGGAAAGAAAATCAAGAAACATCCCTTCTTATCAACACTGAAATAGCAATGATATCCTTCACTTTATGCAGTAGAAAAAAAATCATATTTACTAGTGAATTTTATTTAATTTCAAATAGTCACCTTTATCTCCCATCTTGTAAATTATATTTAGGTGTCATAAAACAAATGTGTGAAGAAATCTGTATTCCAAATTAGTTAACATATGTTTGCATATTGAATAACACATCTCACCACAAACACATTGCACAAAGAACATCAGTTCACACAACAAAGCAGAACATGGTTGTTCAAGTTAAGGCTTTTACTTAAAAATATCTTTAAACTTCTGACTATAAAGATATGTATCAGAGTGAATATGTTTTTGTTGGAGATTTATTTAACTAAATGTTTACATGTAAATTAAAATATTATCTCAGCCTATTCAAAAGCCTTGTCATTATCCAGGAATGCATAGGTGATCCTATGATAACAAACAAGTGTGAAAATGAATGAATTAAAAAAAGAAACAAAAACAAAGTAAGTTAAGAGTAATGGTGGCACCTGTAATCTCAGCTCATGGGAGACTGACTGAGGCAGGAGTACAATGTGTTTCAGGCCAATCTGGGTTACATAAGGAAACCTGGTCTGGAAGAACAAAATCAAAAGCCAAAGAAAACCAACAAAAACTCAAAGGTAAGCATTTCTCAGTCTGGCTGTAAATTCATCTCAGATTATGCACACAGCAGGACCCGATGGATGGAATCTCCATAAGGAATGCAGCCAAGCCAGGCAGAGGGAAGTTTGCATACTAGTACATGGTCTTCACCTGGAACTTACATATACTGTCTGCAAGTAGTATAGGCAATCTTAACTTTCAGATAGAAATGCAACATGTCATCAGGCATCCATGAGAAACTTGGACTTATATGTTGATCATACTAGTATTCACCATGCATATATGATGAAAGAAAAGGGGATTTTGTAAGCAAATGGAGAAAGGTGAAAGTAAAACAAGAATTTTATCCCTGTGCTCAACCTTACCACATGGGATAAGTGTGATCAGTAACTAAAATTTAAATGAAAACCAAATGCAACTTTACCTTGACTTCATAGAAATTCAACTAAACTAAAATTACACAACACTAACTAGACATCCAAGCTACTACTAGCAAATTATTTCGATCCTTGTCATGAGTGAATTTCATGAAATTCTTTATGTTTATGACCACTGGAAAGTTCATTATGTATTTTGATAGTTTTTATAGGTTTTGATGAGGTTGAAATTATATTTCCTAAAAGAGAAATTTTAAAACATTATCTGAATAAGGACTTTTATATACTGTTACAAGAAATATTAATTTTTCAAGTTTTAATACTACATTTTCATCGATCTCTAAGTAAGAATGATTGATGGAAATTAAAACTTCACATGTGGCATAACATTTCAGTAAGTATTTTTAATCTATACTTTCCTTGAATTTTTATATATTTCATATAATAGATCTTAATCATATTTAAACCTCTTCTCCCATTTATACCTTCCCATCCCCCATTCAATTTCATGCATTCTGTCATATATGTTAAAGCCTATCAATTCTAGCTTTTGTATCTGGATGTCCCTCAGTGCAAGTTCATCCACTGAGATCTAGTCAATCTATTTAAAGTCACTCCCTTAAAAAAGATCAACTCGCTCCTATCCTCAGGCCTCTTGGGCTAGGTCTATTGCACAGCCTTCTGTGCCTTTACTCCCCCAGCCGCGTTCACCTTTCCATCTCCCCCCACTGTTCTCTACTCCTAGTTTGGGCCTTGTGCCATTCCTAGTCTTGGGGCCCCAGACACCTGGGGAACCAATACTGCTTCCTGATCTTTTTCAACCAGACCAACTTAGTGGCTTCCTTGGGCCCCAGGAGCACTGCTTCTGGATCTGGCCCTGCCCTCACCTCCATCTACTTCCCTGGTCCTGCAACACCCACCAGCCTCTTTTTGGGGCTGACAGCCTCTTTCTGGGGCTCCAAGGCTTACCTTTCCTCTCCCTCATCATTTGCATCCAGTACAACCCAGCTACTCAAACCACTCCCTGGGAAATCTTGGGGCTAATTCCCACCCCATCTGCCTTTGCATCCCTGTGTGGCACAGCCACAGCCAGGATCTCAGGTCAGTCCAACACCCAAGTTCCTGAGGCCAAAATCATTCTTACAAGATTCCAGACCTAAGGATTTGAAAGTCTGAAAACTTCTGACCCACACTGGAATTGGGCCAACATGGAACTCCTAAAGACAAAATCAATCTGGCCACAACAATATAAAATCAAAATAGAGAACCAGAAGCTTAGATGAACCAGCTCTTGATAACGAAAAAGTAAACCACAAAGACACATTAAGTTCAAAAAAGGAAGCAGAACTAAACTTGAAGGCCCGAGTATCACACAAGAGTCAGAAACTACAAAAGAAATTTGCATGTCAAAATCACAGAGAAAAAATAACATGAAAAACCAAAATAACATATCCCCACCAAATACCAGTAATCCTCTAGAGGACCACAATGAGAACCCGCTAGAGACAATGCAAGACATGGAACTCAAAAGAACAAATGATGAATATGAAAAAAGAATTCAGTGAATTTAACGAAGACACAAACAAGGTAATCATAGAGCTGAAGGAAGATGGGGATAAACTTCTGAATGAATTCAGAAAAGAGCTAGAAATATTGAAGAATACTCAGGCTGAAATAAAGAACGAAGTGA
>NW_008360331.1:7973318-7973954 GCF_000622305.1 Nannospalax galili | reverse complement strand
AAAGACAGCATGTTTAGCAAATGGTGCTGGCAAAACTGGATCTCCACTTGTAGAAGAATGAAACTAAACCCCTATCTTTCACCCTGCACAAAAGTCAATTCCAAATGGCTCAAAGACCTCAATGTAAAGCCTGAAACTCTGAAACTCTTAGAAGAAAACATTGGGACAAACCTACAAGATATAGGTGTGGGAAAGGCCTTTTAAACCAGACACCAATAGCCCAGGAAACAAGGGCAAGAATTAACAAGTGGGACCTCATTAAACTAAAAAGCTTCTGTACATCAAAGGAGACAACCAAGGAAACAAACAGAAAACCCAAGAATGGGAGAAAATCTTCACCAGCGACACATCTGAGAAAGGTTTAATTACCAGAATATATAACGAACTTAAAAAGCAGAGGACCAAGACAAGAAACAAAACAATTGAAAGATGGGCTAAGGAGCTGAATAGAAAGATTTCAAAAGAAGAAGTAAAGATGGCTATGAAACATCTTAAAAGATGTTCAACATCACTAATAACCAGGGAAATGCAAATTAAAACCACTTTAAGATTTCACCTTACCCCAGTCAGACTGGCTAAGATCAAGAAAACAAATGATACCAAATGTTGGAGAGGATGTGGGGAAAGGGAAACACT
>NW_008360331.1:7972641-7972995 GCF_000622305.1 Nannospalax galili | reverse complement strand
TGTTATACTAAGTGAAGTAACACAGACTCAGAAATATAATTGACATATGTTCTCCCTCATATGTGGATCCTAGGATCAGACTCTGATAAATAAGTATGCAAACAGACATAACTGCAGGAACCAGGACAAGGGTAAGGAAACAGTGAGGTAAAGGAAAAGAAATAACCTGAAGGAGAAGAATAGTAGGTAACAGGCCTTAATAAGGGAGATACCAATAAAAAATGGGCTAGTCTAAGGGAAGGGGAAGGGAAGGGTATATGAGGAACCTACAGGATAAGGAGAAAGAAGAAACTCAACAGAGGTAGGATCATAGGAGCAATGGTATTAGTAAGGAAGAAAGGGGGGGAAGTGGGG
>NW_008360331.1:7942842-7972334 GCF_000622305.1 Nannospalax galili | reverse complement strand
TGGTCGAGCAGGACCTTTGACTTATCTTCACATAGATGGAACTGGTAAAAGAAAGGAGCCAGGGGCTCCTCCCAACCCCATGGGACTCCTGAGGAACAAATCCTCTAACGACCTCAAGAGTAAAAACAAATCAGTTTATCTGGTCCAATTGTATGTCCTTAAACACCCAAAAGGGAAGTATAACCAAAGATTAAAGGGGCCAATATAATTTCATAAGAGCATACATATATATAGCTAAAAGTTACTTGACAACAAAGCTAGACAGGCGTTACCTTCAGTCGAGCTGTTGGCCAGGATGGATAAAGGCTCTTCCAGATAGTAACCCAACACTCTACTGGAAAAATGAACAGCAGACCCCAATTCTATCCAAAGGAATACTGACAATGGATTGCCATAGATGAGGAACAGCTGATCCTCCTGGAACAGGGACCTCTGGCTGACTAGATTTACCATAAGGGCAGATGGGGGGAATAGATGGGGGTCCTGACAGCACAGTGCACAGTGGCAAGGATGACAGAGTATGGAGGCTCTAGTGGGAGAGGAAGACTGTCACGAGTTTGTAATCATGCTCAGATGCCGAGGAGCTCAGAAGGTGGGCGACTGTGACCAGTGATAGTCATGTATTTAGAGATTAGAAATGCATGTGAAAACGTCTCAATGTCAATTGCCTTAAAATGAATTTTTCTGTATGAAACTGTGTATTTTAACAACGAAGTGGAGATCTTTTTTAAACGTTAAATACTCATTTAATTTTATGTCTTATAGAGTTTATAATGAGTAAAAGATTGTACAAGCATAATAATTCATCTGTAAACCTAAAAATACACAGCCATTTTTGAAAGAGATGTACCCTAGCTCAGAAAAATGTTATTGAACAGTTTAATGCTGTTGTAATGAAATGACAGCCTTGATCTTCCAACTCCAGTCCTGGGCTGCCCCTATTTTTAATGCAATGATCACTGGGCATTCCATTTTAAGCAAGTTCAATTTAGGAACTATCCTAGAGTTAGAAACTATACACTACTACAAAGCTCACTGGGGTATCTTTACATGCTAATCACTTTTTAAAGGATTCTTTTAAAGTGAAAGATCAACAATATTCAGACAGTCAAGAAGAAAAAATGCAAACACTGTAGGCAGTGGTTATCATGCATCAACTGAGATCAGACATGCTGCAAAACTGTGCTGGCTGTGGTGTGATGGATGTGCTGGCTGGTTGGAACTGAATGAAAGCTAGGAGACTTTAGCCATCTGTCCTAGCTGTCCCTCCTCAAACTTTGGCTCCACATCAGAGTCAAGTGCAGATTCCCTTGACTTCTGGCTTTGGATCTGTTTGGCTTGGGTTGGATCCCATCTTTGAAGAAACTCATCTGTGTGACTGTGATCAGGTTGCTAAAGGTTCCCAAGCCTTGGTACCCTCATCTGTAAAACCGACAATTTTACGTTCAATTTTATAGGACTGTTTGGAGAATTAAACAAGATCCTTGTGAACAATGTTCAGGAAAAAAAAAAAAACAGAGGGGCACTCACATGCATCCTGACAAAATGCTTATACACATAAAATTAAAAATAAATAAATACATATATTTTTTTTTTAAAAAAAAAAGTTCAACTCGCCTCCTTCCAGGAGTAATCAGTTACCAATAGTTCCTCTAGGAAGGTGTGGTCTGCTGCCCTTTTTCCCCAGTTTTGTGCTGGGCTTTTGTCTGATTTAGTCTTCATGGGTCTTGTGCATGCTGTCACCCTTGTTGTAAGTTCATATGAGCACGTTCCCAAAGCCTAAAGCCCTCTATTTCCTTATTCACCAAACCTTAATTTTTTTTTTACTTCGCAAAATAAATTGACAAAAATAAATAAAGAGATTTACTCTTGAACTAAAAATAGGAATCATTTTCTTTCAGCTGATCAGTACATCATTTTCTAAAAGGTAGATTTATTCATTAGTGTTGTTTCATACATTAAAGTAATGACAGATACTTTAAAAATCCACATACTGGATAGTATCTGGATGCTAGGTGCTAGGCATTATAACATTGTTATAGTTCTGTATTCTCTCTCTCTCTCTTTCTCTCTCTCTCTCTCATCTATCCAGTTAAATATATTTCTGCCTTTAAAAAAACCAGAACCAGCTTGCTAAAAATATAATTCACATACCACAAAACTCATCCTTTGATGTATATAATTCAGTATTTTAAAGTATAGTCAAGAATATGCATTTACCATTACAATAATCTAATTATAGGAAGTTTCATCATCACCAAAAGAAATCCATCATCATATTAATAAAGCTTAGTTGTCATTACTGTAAATATTAATTAAATTAGTATACATTTAAATAACAAGAATTTATAGCCATTCAAATGGAACTTTTATAGTACATTTTCTAATAGAAAGTATTTATTCCTTATAATTATTGAATTCTATTTCTCTCTAACTTGTTTTTCCTTTGCCCTTCTACCCAGTTACTTTGAACAGTTACTTGCATTGAAAGGTAATCACCAAATAAGGCAAACATATTAGCAACAATTTTATCATTAGTGTTGAAGTTACTAGTAGGCAAAAGTCTGTGAGGGATTCAGATGTGCACACATTTCAATTGTGCTATCTTATATTTGAATGGCAGTATGCTAATACTATTGTTTTCAAAATGTAATTGTAATGACAGGATAAAAAATTAAGATTTGCATGGTTGAAACTTCTCTTAGTGAGAAGTTATCAAATATTAGATGATGTAGGAACTTAATAATCATAGAAATATTTGTAACTTGTATATTTGATTATATTTGTTAAATCATTTATTTGAAACTCTGTTACCATTATTGTGTTCATCATTGATTTCAAGACCCACAAATCAACATAAAATGACTCATTTTTACCCACTTAGAAATCTGCACTGGTTCCTGAACCAGCAGGTGACCCATTAATTTAAGAGTCATTAAACATAATCAATATGACTTCTCTTCCCTTATTAGCTCTTGAGCCTTGATAGTCAATGTCCCTGGAAGAATCAACATTATGAATTTCATTTAAATGATATTTACTAATGGAATTACACATTCAAGCTCAAGATAAAAGAGATTTTATTTTAGTCATTTAAATCATATTAAAGGTATCTTTCTTTACTGGTTTATTTCACAACTTCTTTAGCAGTTTATATTATGCAAATGGAAATGAGATATAGAATACCAACAAATATTAGTTTTCTAATTTAAGAATATTTTCTAATATAAACTACAGCAAACCACAGATGAAATTGATGAATAGTGAATAATGAAAGTAATTTCTTCTTCTAAGTATTATCATGTGCCAAACAGCAAATGAGATTTTTAGGTTTCAGTAGTAAATGAACAAATACATTACATGAAATAAAATGTACGTGTAAGTTCTAATGTAAAAACAAGCATAAAAGAGAGCACTTAGACAAACCAAGAGAACGGCTGATGTAATACTTTTAGAGAGCTGCCAGGGAAAGCAAAAATCATTAGCTTCATTAACCCTGTTCTTTGGAAAAAACTACTTTGCAGAGTATTATGTTAAACTTTCAGAACAAGATTACATAGCTATTTAAACTCCTAATTAAAAAATAATTGATATTAAAGAATAAGTCATAGATAATTTGCTAAACAGTTATCTAAAACATAATCATCTGTAAAACAATTACCATGGGAGAATAACAATCCTGGCACACATTAGTGCTTGGAGCAGACGTCTCCAGAAAGACTGGTGTCATATCGTCCGTGCTCCAGTCCTTCTCAGTTTCAAATTGTGTCACCTTAGTTTTTATCATTTTCTATTTTTGCCCAACTCTCACTCTTTACAAGCTTAACAGCTACATTTTTGTATTTAAAAATTTATGTACGTTTTTATGTAAAATTTGACATAAAATCCCAAGGTGCTGAGCTTGCAAGTATATGAGATACTAAAAGGTTTTATCAACTGTTGAAAAATAGTAGAAAGGAAAGTTTTTACTTTTAGCAGTAACTGCAATGTTTCTTTCATGCAGAAGCAGACAATGTTTACATACATTTTAGCTACAAAAACATGTTTGTCTCTGAAATTTGATTTAAATTACAATTATAATATTTGTAAAGATGTAATATCTGAAAACAAGCTATTGTAATAGTGACGATGTGAGTGGCAATATCAGAATACAGAAATCCTAGTGATCAGAGTATTTCTATACTTACAATATATTATAAACAATCTCTTCTGCTCTTCCAAGTGATGGCAGGTGTATAAAACTGGGTTCATAATGTATTTTAATTCTTTTAGGTTTACATGATGGACTACTTTTGATAACAATAGTTTGCCAATATCTAGGAATCAAGGGGTGGTGCAGATAGGGAGGAAATCTAAATACCATCAAAATATACTGTATGAAATTCACAAAAATTCAATTAAGAAGGAACAAATGATAAAATCAAAAAAAGACAAAATGAGAAAATTTTGCCACTTAGAATTATATGTCTTTCAGTCTATTTCCTGATCCTCCTGTGGTATTTGATGCCTACTACTTCTTGGTGGCTCAAATTCAATCCAACTGTAGTGCATAATGTTATCAATTTTCTTCCACTAATAACCTGATAGTCATTTCTATGTATAATTCTACCTTTTATTCTCAATCCAAGTTATACAATTTGCTTTCTTCCCTGACATTAATTAGACAGCTAAAGTTTCATTTTCTCATAATTTCAATTTCTTTTTTCTTATTAATTTCTTTTCTACTAATTTCATTTGGAAAATGCAAATTTATAGTCATTATTTATATTATTACATTGATTTTAAAGATATTGCAGCCAGGCGTGGTGGCCTGCGCCTTTAATCCCAGCCTGAGGGAGGCAGAGACAGGTGGATCTCTTCGAGATCAAGGTTACCCTGGTTCATATTGTGACTTCCAGGTCAGCTATAACTAGAGCTACCCTGTTGAAAAAAAGAAGCAAGCAACAAAAAAAGATATTGCATTAAATGGGCAGCTTCTGTCTTGAAGGTATATCCACAATGTATTATTAAATAATGATAAGAAATATATAATGGCTGTTGAAACTATCAATAATAAAGGCTGTTGATAATTACAACCTTTTGAGAAAGTCTGAATACATTATTATTTTTCAAATACACTATGAAGAATTAGGATGTACTCTGTCTTTTACATTTTTGGGGGTGGCAGGCCTGGAGAGATGGCTCAGTGGTTTGAGCACTGATTGCTCTATTAGAGTACCAGAGTTTGATTCCCAGTACCCCTAATGTGGCTACAAACCATCCATAACTCCAGTTCCACTTCTTCTGACCTCTATGTGCATCACATGACTTGGGTAGACTTACACACATATGGGCAATACACATATACACATAAAAAACAATAATAAGTACTATTTAAAAATGTTTTTGTGGATTTTATTCAATGTATTTGATCCCCTATCTGCATAGCCTAGCTATTTCCCATGCAGTTTCATATACTCTGTTCTCTATCACTCTCTCATTCTCACTCTCTCTCTCCATATGCTATATGTACTTAGCAGAATAACAATATTAGACTCTCCACTGTGGACTGTGAGCTGTCTAGTCATGGGTTCTTAGGCCTCACAGCAAAGTAAGATAAGCGTTCCATCTTAAGATGACCTTAAATCTTATTAGAAAGTGGTTGATTGCTCCCATTTTTGTGCCACTATTGAACTAGGCTAGTTGGTGTTGTGGCTCTCAGGATTCATAGCTGGGTTAGGTTGAGGGTCAGTTTTCACCTTCCAGCACTCTAAAAGCTGACTAGTAGAGATGAAGCTTCCACCAGCTTGATATCTCCCTGTTTATTCTACAGCTCATATATGGTGTCTTCAACGATTGTATATATATATATGGCCTAGCTATTTCCCATCCAGTAAAAAACCCTGAGAGCTCGGCTCCTGTCACATTTTTTTTTTTTTTTTCTTTTTGGTCTTTTAAAGACACGGTCTCCCTATAGCCCCAGCAGTCCTGGAGCTCACAATGTAGACCAGGCTGGCCTCAAACTCACAGAGACCTGCCTTCCTCTGCCTCCAAAGTGCTGGGATTAAAGGTGTGGGCCACCACTCCCTGCTCAGCAATAGGGTTCTATCTTTAAGCTCTTGTGGGTCACCAAAAGCAGGGCAATGGTCCGCATTGTCGAGTGTCTATTGGTCAACAGCTCCAAAAGAGGGAGCCCATTTCTGGCATTGGGATTTTATGAAGTTTTTGTCTGTTACACCTCTAAATTCTGCCTTTTCTCATAAAAATTATACACTACTTTAAAACTAATAAAAATTAATATAACCTTAAGAAGGGGGTGGTGACTGCCATTAAAAACAAATCTATGTTCTACTCAGTTTTTGTTGGTTTGCTAATGTGATTCATTTGAACTACCACTAAACAGGCTAAAAATAAAAAATCATACAGTTTTTTTTTTTTGGCCGCCTCTTTGAAATAATGTCTCTGTATAGCCACAGTTGACCTGGAACTTGCTTTGGAAACCAGGCCAACCTCAGTCTCACAGAGTTCCACCTGCCTTTGCCTCCTGAGTGCTGGATCTAAAGACATGGGCCACCCCCTAGCACAAACACAGCTTTTGATAACTACTATGTTTTAATAGTACACAGATGATCCCTGGATAAATGAGAACATTGTGTAGCACGCCACAATCTAATCCCAAGTCCTCCACTTTCAAGCACCACATCTCTGCATTCTATTCCCATGGCATTCACTGCTGACTGACGGTGTTTCCTCGTGTTCTAAACTTGATTTTAGCCATAAGGCTGAAAAGTAGTGCTCATGTTTACTATCTGCCCTTTCTAGTATGGTCCTCAGTGTTTGTTTATTACTAAATAGAATATGTTCTTTGTATTTTAGCTCCCAAATTCCTGGATGGGAATGACTTGATACACATCAACTTGAAGAAGACATTTTGTAAATCACAAACCATCTTGTGAATTGAATTTTTTCTCTATTCCAAAGTCAATTCTTTATCTTGTCAGCTTTGTTGAAATGTATTCATTATTTGTCCATTTCAAAAGATCACTAGGCAAACATTTTGCCACAAAGGTGTTCTCAAAGAGCTGGCATGAATTTCTATTTTAATAAACGGTTTGTTGTGAACACTTCACATGTAACTAGTCAGGAAATGGAAATTAAAATGGTATATAAATCTAATAGCAATATAGAGGTTGGAGAAGATATGATTTCTGAAGAATTAAGAATCATTACCATAAATGATTGCTGAGTAAACCCAAATTTTCAGGAAACATATGATGAAAGAGCTGTTTTGTTGGGAATATGATACAGTTAAATAAAATCCTTTTATGAGAAGTGAGAAGACTCTACATAGTATGTTTCTCAAAATTTCAACCAGTGCCAGTACCAAAACTTCTGCGTTTTGGCTGTGATAAAACTTTGGCCACCGAGGGAAGGTTCTTTGCACTGTTTTACTTATTTTTAAAGATATGATGCCTTTAATGATTTAAGGAACACTATTGGAGTTCAGTTGTAGACAGTACCTTATAATTACATAGAAATCAACAATACCTTAGATTTATATAGAAATCGAATGGTTTCTACTGAACTGTAGAACAACTCGACCATCATAATATCTTACAGTTTTCTCACAACAGAAATCTTCTTTTAAACTATGATTCTATTGCAAAGAAGATAATGATGCTGACTCCCTCTTCACTCTTGTGCTTGGTTCTAATTGTCTTAATACAGCCACATCTCAAAATGTCACTGAAATCACTTTCACAGAAAAACACACATTCATGTCATATATGCATGCATGCACAAGGACATAATATACATGTTAAGGATAACCTATGAACAGAAATATATCTTTTTATAATTGTTTCTATTTAAAGAATAACACAGCTGTATAGTTTATTTAATGACATGTTTAATAATATTTTAGAAGAAAAAGCACCTCTGCCTGTGATTCAAATGTTATCAGCCTGCATAATTCAAAGCTTGCATTCTAAAATTAAGTATTAACTGCATATAATCAAATAAACGTTATTCTTTCTTTACCCAAGCAAGAAAACATCACAGTAGTGCTGGGTAAAACTCTGCTCATATATGCATGAAAAAATGAAATCCTGTCCTATTCAATGACAGTTGTAGCAATGTGTAAGTATTGAGGCTGTAAGGATCAACAATAATAAACGATCTGGACCTAGAGAAAGAGACAGGCACCTTGTCAGCAACACAAACTTTCAATTTGAAGCTACAAACTAAGTAGACAAAGAAATCCGGAAAGTGACAAGAACTCCTCAAAACGAGATTACAATGTTGTCCAGAGATTACAGACTCACAAGTCTGCTATTGCCAAGGTGTTCCAGCAAAGGCAGAGGACTCAGCTTTGCTCATACTTCTTTTATGTGCAACTTTAGTTGGATTAGTTCTTTGAAAATTTCATATATTCATTTCATATTCTTTTTAAAATATTTTATTTCATTTTACATGTATGACTGTATTACCTGAATGTAGGAAAGTGCATCCATGTTGTGCAATGCCCTCAGAGGACAGAAGAGGCTGTTGGATCCCCTGAAACTGCAGTGAGGAACAGTTGTTAGCTGCCATGTGAGTGCTGGGGTTTGAACCCAGGTCTTCTGCAAGAAAACGAGTGTCTTCTTCAAGAACAACCAGTGTTCTTAACTGCTGATCCATCTCTCCAGCCTGCATTTTATATTCTTAATTTTACTTTCTTTCCATTGAAAATAGGCCCATATTTTTATTAAAATTTCTCCAACATTTAACCTTTTCTTTGTATTTGTGATTGTGTTGTATTTGAAACTGGGTTTCACTTGTATCCCAGGTTTGCCTAGAGCTCACTACATAGGATAGTTTGGCCTCAGAACTGTGGTTATCAAAACACCTGAGTATCCTGAGTGCTTGGCCTTTCCAAATTATGAATTGCAATAGTAGATTACCTCAAGTTATCAGAAAACATTTTTCTATCTTACTTTCTGATAAGTTTATTCTAACCCCCTAATAATTTCTACATAAGTGAAAAAAAGTAGTATTATTTTTATAACATTCAAAAATACACAATGCTCTAAAAATTGGAATATATGATTCTTGTTCTGAAAATGGAAGCACAACAAGAAAGCATTAGAAATAATCTTTATAGAATTGTCCCACGTTCTTTATGGGAAATAGTTTCCAGGACACCAGTGGATACAATGTGTGGATACAAAATTTTTATGTCAAATGGTATGGTCTTTGCATATAGCTTATGTAGGGTCTGTTGTGTACTTTAAATATCTCAATATTATTTAAGATACCCAACACAGTGTAAATATATGTAAATAATTTAAATTCTTAAAGGAATAATTGGAAGAAAAATATATTCAGTCCATATAGAAGTTTTCCATATATTTTATCCAATGCTTGGCTGAATCCACAGATGCATAATCTACGGATACAAAGGGAAGCTATATAATTATCACACTGTGTCACTGTCTGCAAGTATGAAATGAATCCAAGAGGCTAAAAATATTGATTAATTATGCTCTCAGAGCAAGGATTCAAATGTGAGCTTGACATTTTCTAAAACTTTCTGCTCAGCTGAGTATATTCAATGATGGCTAAATAAGTTTACCCAAAGAGGGCAGATAAATGGATCAATGTCAACTTTGATAGGCTTCTCTAGTATAATAATGCAGCCTCTTCACCCTGCCTTTTGATATTCCATTTCTTTTTATTGGAGAGATGAATTACAACTGAGAAAGCATGCTCATAAAATTTTTACCATGTTACAAAATTACTGTTTCCTGCTTTCTTGCCTGTATGCTTGTGATTCATTCTGTATAGTAGAATGTCATTCCTCTCCTTGAGTGTCTGATAAATATGTATTCATTATTCAAAATCCAAGTTCAAAGTCAAATTTTCTGAAAAATTACATCTCCATATGTCTAATATACATCTGTGTGTATACATATACATATCTATATGTATATACACATGCATACTTCACTTTCTTGTGTGACTAACCACTGTGCCTCTGAATAATCTATTGTCCAAAGCTGCTGATTCTCTAAAGATGTCTCAGACTTGCATATTTCCTCCTGTCCTCTTTAATCATCAATGCCAGCAAGTTCCACAGTGTAGCACTCTTACAGCTCAGTGGTTAGATGGACTTCTCGTCAACACCCACGTCTCTTATCTTACCAGTTCTTTATACCTTGTTGTCAGTTTAAATTATTCTTTCTGATGAACATTTTCTAAATATTCAAGTTAAACCAAAACGCATTTTCTTGTTTCATGGTTCTGTGTTTTCTTGAATAGTGTATTGAAGGATTTGTAATTATTTATGTACTGCTATGTTTACTTTTTCTCTCCTGCATGGATAAAAATGGCTGAGGACAGAGACTATGTCAATTTTGATCACTAAACTATAAATAAGAAGTATTTAACTTCCACTTCTAGAATGCAACTGTAACTCTCCATATACCTATGTCCCTGAAGGCTCTGCAATTCTAAACTGCATGATGAATATAGGAAATTACTGTATTCTAGTAAAATATCAGGCACTTATTCAGTGTATGATCTTTTCCAAAAGTGAACATTACCAGCATTAATTATTTTATTGATTATTATTGAGGGATTTTTTGGTAGAATATTGCCTCTCAAAATATATTCATTTCTTAATCCCCTTGAGCTTCTGGTAAACAGGTATTTACAATTAAAAAGTAAAACATTATATTTAAGATCTTTAAAGTTGGTGAGGTTATCTGGATTGCCAGATTGGATCCCGACTAATCCCTAGATTACACGTGAATATATCACAGCTATTCTTATAGAGATGTCACAACAGAAATGTCACAAAGAAGCAAAATTGCTGGGTTTAAAGATGTAAAGGTACCAGAAACAAAGGTATATTCGTGGGTGACCTCTCAGAGCCAGAATATCTAGAAAAGAGCACCTTGATTTTACCTCATTCACACCTGCATTTTATTTCTGACTTACTGAATCATTTTATTAGTGTGTGTTACGGAAACTAGAGATAAATACAGGAATGTATACAACTAAGTGATAGAATATAGATCCAGAAAATTTGATTTTGCAAAAAAAAGTACTGAAACAAAGTTCAATTGATCATATATCAATAAAAAGCTTGTATTTAAGACAAAATCTTAATTAAAAGGTGTCTGTGTTGGAGTGACTTAGGTAAACAACACCTTGAAGGGAGTAGTAAGAAATGAGAACCATGGGGCTTCTCTGAAGGTGGCTAGTGGGTGTGCAGATCACAGTCTGGAAATCACTGAAATACAGACCTTCAGGGGATTGTCAACAAATAAATTCCAGCACCTAAGTTTTGATAGGTATCAGCACTGAATTACTAAGAGGAAAATACATTTACCTTTATAAGTATTCTCTTTAGCAAATAATAAATTCAGGTTTGATCAGGTTATACTTTTTAAGGTCCATGACAGAATCCACTAATTCCTCCAAACCGAAAAAAGACAAAAGAACTTTTCCCATACTCTTACTTTATTACTAGCTTTATTCTCTATTATTAAATTATCAGTCGTCGACTTTAATAAACCTGGAGATATAGCAAACTTACAAGAAACGTAAGCACTTAGGAAACAAAAGGTAGGTTTTGTCTAAATATTAGAGCAACATAATTACTTTTGATCATTTTACAAATATAGTTGATAGCTTTGGGGGAAATTATGGACCTTTTATATAAGAGTAGAAGAAATACAGCCAATGCAGCATAGTTTTCAAGTGACTTGTGTTATGAATTAAAACATCTTTACTCAATGAAATTTCTTTCCTTTAAAATTTTATTAAATATTTTTCTATGTTTTCTAAAAAGAAGTTAATTTGTATTTTTTTTTCAATTTTTCCCAAACTGACCTGATAGTTATTTGCCCTCAGTTGATTTAACAATTGACATTTTATAGGCTGGGGAACTGGATCAGTGGTTAAGCACACTGGGTGCCTTAGCAGAGGAACCCACTTTAATAACCAACACCCGCATGACAGCTAAAAGCCGTCTGTAACTTCAGTTTCAGGGGAATCCAACACCCTCTTCTGACTTCTGTGAGCATTTCATGACACCAGTGTACCCATATAAATGCAGGCAAGACAATCCTACACATAAAATAAAAATAATAAATGAACTATTTTAAAAAGAAAGAATTAATATTTCAGAAGTTGATTTTATTATTTTTTAATGTTTAAGTTCTTGAACAATGACTTATTCTCTCTGCTGAAAGACATTATGTCAATAGTTTTGCAATTGTAGACTAAAACATATTGTAGGTCAAGAAGGTCCTGCCATTTCTTTAATACATTTCTCAAATTTAGTCTTACAGAAGATGCAATATTTATAGATTATTATTTTTCCTATCACTGCTTAGCATGACATTTAAACCACCTAGTGAACTTTATTGCAAACTGGCATTCTCTTGTAAAGAAAATTAGTGCAGGGGCTGGAGAGATGGCTAGCGGTTAAGAGTACTGAGTGTTCTTGCAGAAGACCCAGGTTCGATTCCCTGCACCCACATGGCAGCTATGAACCATCCTTAACTCCAGTTCCAGGGGAATCCAACACCCTTTTCTGACCTCCATGGCATTGCACGACATGGGTACACTTGATTACATGCAGGCAATACGCTCATACACATAAAATAAAAATAATAATTTTTTAAAAAAGAAAGAAAATTAGTACAAAGAGTGAAAGCTAAGCCGGTTGCTATTGCACAGTTTTATATTGCTAAATGTGAATCGTACATTCACATTAATTGAAGGATATAGCTGTGTTAAAGACATTTACTGTCTTGTATTAAGAGGCTAAGGGAAAATCCATTGGAATCCTTTCTTGACTTAGGCTGTGATAATTCTGAAATATTGACATATGTTTTTTAGTGCTAAATTTAAAATTGTATCACACTAACATTGTGTATATACAGATATGTGTGTATAGATGTGTGTATACTTACTTAAAAATACACACATGTATATTATTTAAAGTTATGTACACCACATGATAACAGCCTTGCCTAAAATTTTCTGATAACCAGATTTAGATTTTTCTTGGTCAAGTATTACTGCAATGCAAACCGTTGACATTATGAAGCAATGATCCACAAGTCTCTTATTAGGTACTTGCACAGTGCAGCTGCCAGTGATGTCAAAGTGAGGCACAGCCATATGACTGCTGCTACCAGCGTCCCTCACGTCCCAGTGGGCCTCTTATCAGAGTGTCTGTCACCTTTTCTTCCTCTTTACTAAAATGATAGCTTGGTTGTTGGATAGTCTGTCAGGCAAGATCCGTGACTGATAATAGCATTCAGGAGAAACCCTTTCAACTTTACAATCATGAAGCATATTTAAAAACTGGTTGTTGAAATATTTGTAATCAGATTGTCCTATTAGATGCAAAATGTATTACTTTAGCAGATAAATGTATGATTCTCAAAGAAAATGATTTTCAGTAACATTGTTCTGATAGGATGCTGCTTCTGAATTCATATATACCTTTTAATTAAAGTATTAAAAAGTTTAGATTTATGATACATGGTTTGTAATACACAAATACACCAAAAATTTAACTATAAACCAGGAAGCAAATAGCATATATAAATTGTCAGTCACTGTTTTGTGATAATATGGAATTCTTATTTCTAATATTTATCTCTTTTCTTCTCAGTACTGGTGCTCTGGTGTGTTGCCCTATGAAGGTGGTTGTTTGGACACTCCATTGTTTTCTTTTCTTCTCTTCACTTCTCTTCCTTATTTCTTTTGTCCACATTTTCCTTCTTTCCCCCCTTCCTTTCCTTCCTTCCTTTTTTTTTAACCTCTTAAGAACCAATGTAGTTTTCCCTCAAATTTGTTGTAGCATTTTCTGTTCGAATTAAGGAAGAGAAGATAAAACTGATATTTAAGCAACATTTTCATATCTCTCCTAAATCCTACATTAATTCTCATTGCTCTCATAATAATACTGTTCTACAGTTATTACTGCTGCAGTTTTTTGCAGTCAAACTAGTAGAAACATCAGCAGGTAATAGTCCATCGGTGACAAACTCCAAAGAGGTGCAACTTGTCCATGCGTGAACAAGTACGAATGCTGAATTTGATTGTCTAAAAGGTTTGAGATTATTCTTTAAAGCATTCAGTATTGGTTGTATTACTTACAGTGCTTTTTTGTTCTCAGCAGAAAACTTGAGTAGAAGTGGGCGCTCACTCAAGCAAACTTGAATGTGCATATTCCAATGCACAAAAGCAATTTCCATGTCACTAACACTGAAAAATCATATCTCTATTTTCTAGAAGAGGTTCTGATGCTTTATGCATAATATCCCTGTCATAAAGTTATGCAATATGCACTATTGTTCCATTCACAGAAACACATTTAGATCGTCAGTGAGAATCATTTGTCATCCAAGGCATCCCATTGCCCAGTGTTCACTGTGAAAGCCTGTAATGGAAAACCATGTGGATGTTTTAAAATATAAGCAAAAAGTAATGGGACTATAACTCAGCATGATGTCTTTTATCTAGTCTCTTGATGTTTGTGTATAGAGTAGTACCCAAAGAATGAATGGCCATTTATTTACTGCAACATCAGATTTCTATCTGTACTGTATTTCTATCCATGCTTGTAATAGACATTGTGACTGTGTCTGGGTTTCATACATTAAGGGTCTACTGTGCCACCCAGCTCATTTTTGCCTGGGCATTAGGTATGTGGTAATACTGGGAGTCCTGTGGGCAGGAATCAAATTAGAAATGAAAAACAAATGTAAAATTTTAATAGAGAGAATTATCAGTTGATAGATGACTTCAAAGGTTGTAGGAAGATTGTTCAAACATCAAAAGAGCACAGATGCGATGATGTACTGTGATGTGGATTACCAGCACTAACTGTAATAGTTCTGATGGCAAATGATGCAGAAATATTTTGTAATCCAAAAGAATAACATACCTTACTATTGTAATTATCAGGAATTTTACGAAGGTGTTTTTCCCCTACTGGTTTTTCAGAATATATTTAATGAAATACAACAGCTACAGATTTGCTAGAAAAAAACAAAACTTGCTAAATCTCTCTCATTCTTGATGTAAACTGAACATTCAGAACACTGATTTCACTATTACTTCAGTGTGTCTGATGTAACCAAGAACTTCTAATGTTTGAAAATATACATAAGTTAGAACTTCCTCATCTGCACTGTCACCATGTCCATAAAAGATAAAAGTAAAAATAATTACTTATAACTCTGCTGGTGTGTTCATTTTCTCCTCTTTTCTGCTACCAGCTCACTTTGTTGGTTTGACACTACTTTCTTAGAATAATTCTGTACCAACTTATGGAAAGTACTAATATGTTTCAGAGAAAAATGATGCAGAAATAACGCTTAATTCTGTAAATGCTAACCCAATTTGTGATTCTGCTATTTAAATTCTAATGGATACATATTAAACATATGTGTATGAGTACGTGCATAAAGGTTATACACATGATGACTGTTTCTGTAACTCAGTGAGGCCCTAAAAGATAAAGAAAAGCAGAAATTATTAATAAGCAGCAGTTATGTGGGTGGAAGACTAAAATGAGCATTGGGCATTTATTGCTTTTCTATCCTCCTGCTACGTCTTGCCAATTAGATGTAGAAGGTCATAGTAAGACTCGAAGCACATTTATAGGGGTAATTGTACCGAGAACAATCCAATTATGTTTAAATGCTTCCGTGATGTTATCATTCTTTATGGAAGTCTCTGCTACTCCACTTTAGTGAGGAGACAGAACAGCTGCTGCTTCCTGTGTGAGATTCCCCTGGAATATGATCCAGTCATTTTTGATTAGGTGCTACCAATCTCTTTAAGCTAACCTTACTCATCACATGGTAATACTAGGAATAAAGTGTAGAGGACTGGAAAACTAGGGACTACTTCAACTATCTCTAAATCATTCACACAAGATGAATAAACTACCCCTGTTTTAAAACATATGGCTCTCTATGTATGCTTTTATGAAGAAATGAAGAATAATATTCAAGTACTTAAGATTTGTTATGTGTATTGAAAAATAATACTCATTTAATAAGTTTGGGGGGTCTTTAATGATGTCATGTGTTCTATATAACTAGAAGGAATTGAAGTAGGTGGCTGGGAATATGGCTCAGTGGAAAGGTGCATGCCATGTAAGCACAATAATCTCAGGAAAAACCTGGCATGGCAACATATATCTCATAACTGAAATCTAAGGTCTGGGGGCAACGACCGGCAGATCCCCAGGTTTCATTGAGAGCCCAGTTAAACAAATTAGTGATCAACCTTGGCTCAGAAACTACTGAAAGGCAATGGAATTGGGATATCTGATATTGATCTCTGGATTCCATGTGCATGCATGCACACACACACACACACACACACACACGTTGGAACTAAGTTCTGCAGAAGGTGAATTGGGGACAAGATAGAGTCCAGTTGTCTCTTGAAAACAATAGAGTTTCTGGACACTGGCAAAACACTGCCTCCCAGCCAAGGGCAGGACACCTCCTTGGGGTAGTGAGAATGATAGCGGATGCACTTGTGTTTTCCTTTCTCATGGCCTGGAGCTCTGAGAAAGAGTTTTGTTAGTTAACTAGCAAGAAAAATTACATTTTACTTTGGACTTTGCTTGATTCATGTTTTTCACTGATGTCCTTGGCTGACCCTGCTCATTAGGTATAAAGAGCTACTCTTAGAATAAAACTTGCTTTTCTCCACCTGAGAGCTTGATCCTTTACCTTCAATCATTTTGCCGTCCACCAGGAGACTTGAGTCTCTATACATGTGTGTAAACAAACACAGACACACACACACACACACAGGCACAGGCATAAACACACACACATGCACATGCCGTACATAGTCACATAGAGAAGAACAGAAACAAAATGGTGTGGTGTCTTAATTTGCATTCAGTTGCTGTGAAAACACTCCCCAAAACAAACTTCGGAGGAAAGGGTTAATTTTATCTTACATCTCCCATGTAACAGTTTGTCCCTGAGGGAAGTCAGAGCAGGAACTCAGGGCTGGAACCTGGGGCCAGGAGTTGGTACACAGCTCATGGAAAAATTCTGCTCCCTTGACATTTGCATAGCCTGCCTTCTAATATAAGACCAACTCCCCAAGGTTGGCCCTGCCTAGAGTGGGCTGGGTCCTCCCACATCACTCAATAGTCAAGAAAATGCCCCACAGACATGACCACAGGCCAATCCAATGGAAGAAATTCCTTAATTGAGATTCCTTCTACCCAGGTGTGTCAAGTTGACAAACTATCCAGCATGTGGTTTATATTATTTGCATGTTCTCTACACTTAATGTCTTATATTTTAATCTTCATTAAAATCTAATGTGAAATATTTGGAAAATTATGGCAAATGATTTTGAAGTAAAATGTTTGAGAATTGCTTGGAATAGATTACATCAAAGGGGGAATTCTACGTAGCTGAATTATGTTGACTCTAGAACAGGGAAAGAACAGACATACACAGAAAACTGCACACCCTCACACAGATGTACACAAACGTACACTAGCACAGGGGCATATTCTTATTCTCACATGTGCATGCTCATCTTCAAGCACACACACACACACATGCACACATCACTATACAGGGACAGAAATACACACACATATGCTCATGAATTATTGCACAGAGTGCATATACATGCACACATATGTGTACAGAGAGTGCAAAACTACGCACACATAAACATTTACTGACACACAAACTGATCCATTTATTATAGCAATCCAAGTTAGACTAATATAATGTATTATTTAGAAACTGATGTTATCCTGTGATATTGAAAAAAAATTGAATACTGAGAATTTTTTTCTTACAATGATGAAAAATGTAGATGTTGAACCTGTACTGAATTCCTATGGATTACAATATAAGGAAAATTTGCCTTTATTTGTGTTAACAATTGTTAAAATATCAGCATCCACTGAAGATGGGGATAGGGATACTTGAAATATAGCATACAGAGATTATACTAATTTTGATCTGAAATTGTAGACTTCAAGTGACTGAAACCATTAAAATTTTGCACATATAAATTTTCTTTTCAAGTAGTATACTGAATTATATTTAAATGTAAGGTACTGGAGCAATGAGTGCAATATATTTCCTATTTTATTTCTTATGAATCTGTTGGAGATATGAAGTTGAAAATGCATAAAAGCCCAACTTTTCAAAAATCAGAAAGTTTGATGTATTCCTTATCCTTAACTTGGAAAAGGTGTCCTGGAACAGCTTATAGATTAACTAAACAAATAGTTGTCGCTACTATGAAAAACCAAAAATGATGCAGAGCTTTAACATATTTATGATTTGGTTTTATTATTATTTTCCTGTAGTTGCTATGAGATAGAATGACTTAACACCATCTAAAACTCAAAACAGATTTGACACATATTATTCAATGTCTAATTGGCTTATATCCAACAACGGTATCCAGCAGGCTAACATGTTTTGTTACCTCTGGATAGATTTTACAACTAATTTACCTTTTAATGGTTCACTGGGAAGTCAAAGTGCTTAAAATGCAATGCTTTACAAACCCTGGTGAGAGCTTGATATTATTTGCTATGAAAATTGTTCAGGCTAAAATTATGGAGGCCATCTAGTGTGGTATATTAGTCTTTAAGGTCTCAATCATTCTTAAAATTATTTTTATGTTGGAAAAGACACAATTATTTGCAAGAAAACACTAGACCCTGAATACTTTCATTGTCCTCATGCTAATATTGGTTGAACAATATTCAGACAAAATTTCTCATTTTGAGATCTCATTTCTTGTTTGTTATCAACAATCTGAGCTGAATTTTAATATATATAAAATGATATTTTACTCAATAGAATGTATTCCTAGGTTATACACAGATTGTAACCTCAAGTATTTGCTTCTTCATGTTAATAAATAAGAAAATAAATAGAAAAGTTATTTTTAATGATGCTGCTGGTTCTTGATGTTTTGAATCACATATCATGACTGATGTGAAAACTGTGCTCAGAGAAAACTCTACCATCTGAGACTTTGTGACTTGGCATCATTGTTCATCATGAACTAAGAGTGGATCAAGGAAAACAGGAGTGTGGAATTAACCTTGATAGTCACTTTGTATATTTTAAAGCATGAAGTAAACCCTAGTGCAGGGTTTACTTCTAGAAGCATCTGAGAAAACTCTGTAGTATCAAAGTGCGAGAAAGTCAGTTTGTTTTTTTTTTTAGGATTACTTGAATCTTAAGATTGGCTATATTTCTGTTTGTGCTTTACGTCTTCAACATTTTGTTTTACTTATTTCTTTATTCTCCATGCCCCAAACAGACTTCATGTATTCTATCATACATGTTAAGCCTTATCCAGGAAAGCATTTGTACACAGATGTCCTTCAGTGCAAATTCATCCTTTAGAGTCTAGTGAGCCTATCTAGAGATTGTTGGTAAGGCCTAGTCTCCGTCATGAAATAGTAATCAGTCTCCAATAGTTCCCAGAATAGGCCATTTCCCCAATTATAATGCCTTTGTCTTGCTATCCCCCATTCCACTCTAGAGCTCCTTCTCCCCTCTACCCACCATGTTTCCTTTCTACTTTCCTGGCTTCTGTGGCTACTTCAGGTTCACATATCAGGATTCAGAGCTAGTATCTCTAGATAAAAGAGAACATATGGTGTTTGTGTTTCTGGGTCTGAGTTATATCACTCAGTTTTCCAGTTCCATCCATTTACCTTCAAATTTCATAATTTCATTTTTCTTTACAGCCAAGTAGAATTCCACTGAGTATATATAACATCTCTTCATTATCAATTCCTTTTTTGAAGGGTTTTTCTGTGATAAGACACTATAACCAAGACAGCTTATAGATGGAAGAGTTTATTTGAGCTTATGTTTCCAGGGGAAGAGTCCAAAAAAACATAAGAGGCTTGGATCTGAGCAGAAAGCCAAGAAATTACAACTTGCAGCAGGCTTTGAGCAGAGAATGACTGGACATCAGGCAAGACTTAAAACCTATTAAAGCCCACCCCCAGTCACATGCTTCTTCTGGCATGGCCACACCTCCTAAATCCTCCTAAAACAGTGCTGCCAACTGGAGATAAACTAAATATTTGTCATGTATGGAGGACAGTTTCATTCAAGCTGCCACATTCTACATCTTGGCTCCCATAGACTCATGACCATATATAACACAAAATGCATTTAGTCCTGCTATAAAAGTCCCTGGAGTCTTTACCAGTCTCAATACTATTCTTTTGAATTCCAGAGTCCAAAGTCTTTTATGAGACTCAGGCATCACTTAACTCTAAAGCCCATGAAAAGTCAAAAGACAAATACTTCCAACATACAATGGAACAAATACACGTTACCACTGCAAAGGGAGGGATTGGGTCATAGTGAGGAAATACCAGACCCAAACAAGATCGAAAACCAGCAGGGAAAACATAAAATACAGGAGTTCCATGTCTGACATCTAGGATTTTACTTCCAAGGGGTTTAGATGTCTCAGGCTCTCCATCTTTGCTGAGTTCAGCATACATGTCTCTCAGGTTGGTACCACTCCCTGTATGCGACTCTCCTTGGCAGATGTCTCACAGCTCTGGAATCCCAAACCTCTTCTTGGGTCTCCACTGCAAACTTGTTCACCTTCACAGCTTCACTCAATGTCATGTCAGAGCTCTCTGAACTCTCAGAGGAAGGAAGAGTTAGGCATCTTTCATGCCTCTAAGCCCAGGACCATATTAAGGACACCTCCAAGTTATCCCGCCAGCTGGGAATGGACCCCGACCTGCTTCATCCACATTCACAGCTTTTCTATGCTGTGATTTTTCTAGCAGTACAAAAACCCCTTGGACATTTTCCTTTCAGAAGTTGGTGGCTTAGCTGGTTGTGGTCCTGCCCTGAAGGTATTCTCCATTGTTCACGTGCAAATAAGTAGGCCTTTCCTTAATCTCTTTAATCTCTTTATCAAAGAAAGCCTCTCCTTCAGCATGTCTTGGCTCTGATATTATTAAGCTTCCTAGTGCTCTATTTCTATCCAAATTGAGCATTTTGTGCTTCTTCTTGTTCCATTTCCTCTTTTTTCACTATAGATTTGCTAAATATGTGCCTTTAGTAACCGAATCACCAATTTTACATTAGACTATCTTAAAAAGTAGACAATTACATTTCAACTGAGCTTCAGCCAAGCTCTTAGGCTATGGGCAGACTCCAGCTAGATTCTTTGCCAAAATATCCCGGTTGGTGTTTGAGTCCTTATTTACCTTGGAACTCCACTGTTCTCAGAACTGCTTTCTTCCAGGCTCATACTAGAATGGCCTGTTAAGCTCTGCATACAGTATTCAGCCTCTTTTCTAGTCCAAATTTCCAAAGTCTTCCACATTCCTCCAAAAACCCACATGGTCAGATTCTTCACAACCAATAACCCACTCTCTACTACTAACTTCTATATAACTTTCTTTTCTGTTGTTTTGATAATACACTATGACCAAGCCAACTTATACAAGGCAGCGTTTATTTGAACTTATGGTTCCAGGGGAAAGAGTCCGTAAGGCAGGGGAGGCATGACAGCAGAGTAGAAAGTCAAGCAATCACCTTTTCAAGCAGGCACATGAAGCAGAGAGGCCCTGGAAATTTGGCAAGGTTTAAGAAGGCTCAAAACTTGCTTCCCTGGGCACAAGCACATTTCCTAAATCCTTACAAAACAGCTCCAGCAACTGGAGACAAACTTTCTAAATACTTGGAGCCTACAGAGGGCAATCTCATTCAAACCACCACAGGTGAACTTCAGGTTGTTTACATTTCCTAACTATTGGACAAAAAGCAGTAGTGAGCATGGCTGAGCAAATACCTCTGTAGTAGGATACTGAGTTCTTTGGATATGTGGCAAAGAGGGTTATAGCTAGGTCATATGGTAGATACACTTTTAGGTTTTTGAGAAGCCTCCACATTGATTTCCATGAATGATGCTCCATCAGCAGCAGTGAAAATGGTTCCCTTTCCCATGCATCCTCCTCAACATTTTACTTTATTAATATTAGCTCTTCTGACTGGCATAAAATAAAATCTTTATTTTTAAAATCTTTATTTTCAATTCGTGTTTCCTTACTTGCTAAGGAGGAGTGGCAACTTTAAAATATAGTTCTGCTATTTTTATTTCTTTTTTTAAACACTTTGTTCAGATCCATATCCCTCCTCTTTTTTGTTTCCTACATTTTGGTATTTTGTGAGACAGAATCTCCCTGTAGCCCAAGCTGACCTGGAACTCATTGTGAAAAACAGACTGGCCTTGATTTTTGCAGAGACCTACCTGCCTCTGGCCTCTCCAGTTCTGGTATTAAAGGCAAGTGCCACCATGCACATGACCATATTCCATTTTTAACTGGGTCATTTGTTTTCTTGATCCTTGTTTTTGGATTACTTCTGTGTATGTATATCATGGATATTAATCCACTCTCAGGTGATAGCTGAAGATGCTCTCAGACTCTGGAATTTCTCTTCACTTGATTGTTTCCTTTGCTGTGCAGAAGCTTTCAAAAAGAGAGGAAATAAGGGGAGAGACATGATACTAGATCTCTGGAAAAACATAGCGAAATATATTATTTAAACTATTTAAAAGTACATGTACTATGGGTGTGTGTGTGTGTGTGTGTGTGTGTGTGTGTGTGTGTGTGTGGCTTAAAGCTATCTAACAGAAATTCCAGTGCCATGCAAGGGAAACCTCTCTTCGAATTGATAGGCAGGTGATTCAATCAGACTCCCCAAACACTATATGCTATTTCCATAGCATTTTGTTGATTTTCAGAATTTGATACCCTAATATTGAGGACTCCACACACTTTGAGCACAGGATTGGAGGAAATAAGCTGGAGTAGGAGGGAGAGTTGGCAAGGTAGGGATACTGTAAAAACAGTATTCAAATACGAAATTCTAAAAAACTAAACTACATAAAATGAAAATGCCAAAAATATAAAATAAGAAATGGAGCATGTGGCAAACTTGATTAAACCAGATCAAGTACTGGGTACTCATGAATAGAGAGGGGCACACAATCCACTGTAACCCTAACACACTGAGTCAAGTAAAACCTACTAGAGCCAACAGTGTAGCTGAGTATTATATACAATATTTTAGTTATTTGGAAAGGTTTTTGTCTTTTCTTTCAGGCCACTTAAAACTTGTAATTTGACTTCCTGATTTATAATTATACTCCATTCCAACTCTATCAAGTTACAGTTCTATAAAAAGGACAAATTAATTAAATTGGAGTCAGAGGCCTGCTTTTATCATGGAGACATTTTCTGCTATAATATTTTTTGTGATAATGGAAAGCAGAAATTGTATCAAGAGCACAGAAATTATTTCCAATTATTCTTTTCTTTAGTAATTCAGTGTTGGTATGAGCTGCAATAGTTATGGTCCACTCCATATTGGTATATTTATATTTTCATGTATACATTATTTGGTAAGAGACAGGCTAATATCATGATAGATCAGTCCATCCTGAATCACTAAATATTTTTTGTTTATTTTGTCTTATTCATAGAATCAAGACATTCTAAGCAAAACTGTGTTGTAAAAGTGTTGGGTACATTTTTTCAAAGTTCTGTTTAGTATTAACAAACACAGAAACCAACTATATAAACTTCTTTCAATATATACATATACAATATAAAAAGGAGTTTAAATGTAGTCACCCTATAACAGGGGTTCAATAACTCTAATAGAGACTATAGGCTAGCAAATAAAATGTCCAGTGCTAGGAATGAACTCACTGTTTTGTGATTGTAGACCAAAGAAAGCCCATATATCCTCAAACAACACTGGATATTGCCACTACACTTGGTTACCCACCAGTACTGGGCAGTAAAGCATTATTACTGAAGACACTACATTCCTGAGTTTGAAAAGAAGCAGAGGGATAGCAAATTCATACAGGCCTTGAAGTTACATCTCTATTGGGTAGCTTTCATAATACCAGAAGGTGGTATACATGTTACTGGCAGAGAAAGGCAATCATCAAATTTACACAGCTCTGAACCTGGGAGTTACAAAAACAATGGGTTTGGCAAAATATGCCCACTGGTGAAAAAGTGGCACAAGTATTATTTGAGTAACCAACTACTTTATAATTGAATTTAAGGTATGCTTCACAAGATGGAATCTATGCCTTACACTGTTACCAGGGCCAAGAACCTGTGACTAGACATGTCAGGACCATAGGACAGAATATAATACTCTGCTAAATAGGCGTAATATTAAACTGATTCACAATGACATTGTTGTACCCTTAGATGAATGTATCTATCAACTCTCACCAGAAAAGATTCTTCTTAGAACAAAAGATGATTAACACTGGTCAACTAGCATAAAACAAGAGACTGCTGAGTCTTCAGCCCTAAATGGGATACCTACAACTCACCAATTCCTCCAAAGGCTCAGAGATCATTGAAAAGAGGGACTGACAGATGTTAAGAGTCAGAGGAGGCAGTTTCAAAGAAGGAAACTGTTTCCTGAGTCTTTGGAGGCCCAAGTGTGATATAGGTTTCCCATTCAGGGCTGAATACGCCATAGTCTCTTATTCTGTCCTTATTGGCCAGTTGGGGATTTCTGTGCTACCTGCAATCTGCTTCAAGGCACTTACCTGTTGAAAACAGAGAGATGAGAAAGAGGGCTGGTTGGAAGAGAAGAGAAATATGGATTATCCAGTATTGTATTACTTTAGTATAGCTCATACTATTCTAAAGTGCTACTTTTCAGTTGCATATTAACTATTGACCTAATTTATCAAAGAAACCCATTGTAAATTAAACTCTAGGTTTTTCATCAATTTGTTTGCTGTGTAGTATTCTACTTTGCTTACTTTGCATGGAATGCTTTTGGTTCCTGATTAATTTCTTCTGGTTTCCCACAGTGATTGCCATTTGTCTTTTTTCTCTTAGAGAAAACATCCTGAAAAGGTTTTTAAACTGTTCGTACATAGAATATAATTTCATAATAATAATCATAGAAGAGAGAAGTTATCGCATTTAGCTCTGATCATAAAACTATCATTGTTCATTGTTTTTGCTATAATTGTGTTCTCATAATGAATTTAATATCAGTGGCACAGCTATATAAAAGACAGAGCCAGGAAGATTGCAAATTCAAGGTCCAGCTGAATGACAAACTGAAACGAAACCTGACTGGGAAACTCAGTGACACTGTGCTTCAAAATTCTAAAAAAGCAAACAGCAAAAACCTGAAAAGGACCAAACTACAGCTGATTTGGAGGATGCTTCCCTAATAATGTTGATGACATGCTTCAAACCTCAACACTGAGGAAAGAATCAGTATCTCTCTGGATGGATGAGGTCCATGGTGTGAATAGGACTTGCTATAGGAAGCACAGAATGAATGCCAGAAGGTATTATACAGCCCTTCTTGGGGCAAGATCCTTTACACATTGATTGTAAACATAACAATTATTATTTCCCAATCTAGGTGGCAGTGCTTAATTTCTTTTTAAAAAATATTTTATTCACTTTTTTCACTATTTTTTGTATGTATGAGTGTATAGCCTGCATGTGTATAAGTGCACCCATGTCATGCAATGCCCACAGAGGTCAGAAGAAAGTGTCGGATTCCCCTGGAACTGGAGTTACAGATGGCTGTTAGCCACCATGTATGTGCTGGGAATTGAACCCGGGTCCTCTGCAAGAGCAGTCAGTGCTCTTAACTGCTGAGTCATCTCTCCAGCCCCAGTGCTTAATTTCATTATGACAGTGATTCTCAAAGGTTAGGTCTGGGACCCCTATCAAAATTTTCAATTGGAAATTAGTTATATATACAAAGTTATTGAGTTACTTTCCATTAATTTATGCATTAAGCTGCCCTATGGGCTTTTACAACATACATTAAAACATTAAATGATGGTTTGATAAGATACTTTATAGATAATTGAATTTTGTATAAATTACTATTTATATAAATGAAACTATACATTATTCTTTTTAAATTATTTATTTATTTTTATATGTTTACGAGTGTATTGCCTGCATGGATGTACATCCATGTTATACAACCCCTATGGCAGTCAGAAGAAAATGTTGAATTCCCCTGAAACTGGAGTTATGGATGGTTACTAGCCACCATGTACCATGTGGGTGCTAGGAATTGAACCAGAGTCCTCTGCAAGAACATCCAGTGCTCTTAACTAATGACTCATCTGGCCAGCCCCATACATTATTCTTAACATGTGAGTCTTCTTCATTACTACATCCCATCAGGAGAGCAAGATCCTGCAAAGCAGGGACTTCTACTCTTGCTCTTCAAGTTTCCCCATGTCTTATACAGAAAGTAACACCTGCAGTTCAATATTATTTCTACTGAATGCCACCCTGTTTTGGAGCTTAATTTCAAAAGATGAGAGATTAAACAAGCCCACATATAACTTGTACAATTATTAAGTACTTAATGTAAAATACCAAACTTTAATGCCAGGGAGAAATAAAATCAATTTTCAAGGTTTTGTGTATCCCACCATTGCTTGTCATTATGATCTATTCAAATTCAGTGCTAATGTTAAAATGTTTATATCAAAGACACTTCCACATAAATCTGCTCACCATTCAGTTATTGTTTATATATTATAGTTCAAGTAAAAGATATATTATGTTTTTATTTACAGATTATACTGGTATGGTTTGATGTATATGAAGTATTTGAAATCCCCTCTCCCTTAAGAAAGGCTTATGTACTGAATGAAAGCTTCTTTACTAACACAGGCTGTGTTTAGAAATGAGATTTGGGGACATTAACAGACCATGAGGTTTGTGAATTCATGAAAGGATTAGTCAATGACTGATTCACAATTTTAAAAGTCACTGTTAATTTGGGTTTATGGAGGTGTCTGTATGAATATAAGTGCGTGATGCCTGAGCAGAGGCAAGAATAGTGTTGGTTGTCTTCCTCTAACACTCTATTTTTTTTTTGAGTTAAGGTCTCTCCCTGACCCTGAAATTCATGTTTTCTTGACCTGACTGAAAGCCAGTAAGCTCAAGTATCTTTCCATATCTATCCCTCAAAAAGATTGGGGTACACGTGTTTGTGAGGATAGCTTGCTTGTTACATGGATGATTCTATCATAACTCCAGTCCTCAGGGTTGCAAAGCAAGGGTTCTTTTTTACTGAACTTTTGTATATTCCATAGAGAACATATCAAACAATCCTAATCATCTTCATACTCTTGTCCCCACTGGCACTCTCCAATACCACCCCCAACTGGATCCTATATACTCTATCATCCCTGTTAAGGACCACTGCATCAAGTCAGTATCCCTAAATGTTCTCAAGTGTGAGTCCATCCACTGAGGTCTAGTCCCTTAGCTTATCTTTACCTAGCAGCAATCAGTTGCCAATATTTCTTCAGGTAAGATATGAGGGGCTGGGTGTGGTGGTGCATGCCTTTAATCCCAGCACTCATGAGGCAGAGGCAGGCAGATCTCTGTGAGTTCAAGGCCAGCCTGGTCTATATAGTGAGTTCCAGGATAGCTGGGGCTACAGGGGGACCGTGTCTCAAAAAGACCAAAAAAAAAAAAAAAAATTGGAAACTGCTGTTCATTTTCCCAGTTCTATGTTGAGTTTTTACCTGCTTCAGTTTTCATGGGACTTGTGTATGCTGACACCATTGCCATAGAATCATATGAGCAGGTTCCCAGGAGCTTATGGGACTCTGTTTCCATAAGGTCATGCACCTCCTCCCTGGCTCTTTCCACCCCCTTTCCCTCTTCTGCCATGGTCCCTGAGCCTTGGGTGGATAAAGTTTAATATAGAAGTCCTGTCCGAGATCCAGCATTCAGTAGACTCTTGATCTCTGCACTTCGGCCAGTTGTGACCTTTTGTGTTACTGGCCCTCTGCTGCAAGAGGAAGTTTCATTAATGAGAACTGAGAGATTCATTAGTGTCCTCCTCTGTACCTCTGTTCTATGTTCCATGAGCAAAGCAAGAGTTCTTAATCTTGGAGATATTTCTTCTCCAGTTCCTTGATTTCAGTTTGATCACCTTATGGGGAGATAAAGGAAATGCTAGTAGTAGAGGCTGCAAGTAGAAAATGAGAAGCTTTGGACATGGGGTGGTGGCATGCTGTCAGAAGCTGTACCTTGTGTCCTGCCCTGTTCTTGCTCTTTCTCCATGTTGCTTCCTGGCTTCTACTTCTATGTGACACATTTTTTCATGATGTACTGCCTCACCCAGACTCAGAAAATTCCTTCAATGAACATTCTGATCTCTGAATCATGAGCTAAAATAAAACTTTCCCATCATCAAATTGTTTCTGTCAGTTATTTGTTTCAGCAATAAAAGTTGACCAACATATAAATATGTTACCAAGAAGTGGGAATGTTCTTATGACCATTTGATCATGTAGTTCTTTAGTCTTTGAAACCAGTTGACAAGACATATTTACAAAAATTTGGAGCAAAATGAACTGGAAAGACAGTTTAGCAGTTAAGAGTTGGACTGTTTTCTCTTCAAAATATTTGCCAGGTGTGGTGGCACAAGCCTTTAATCCTAGCACTTGGGAGGCAGAGGAAGGTGGATCTCTGTGAGTTCGAGGCCAGCCTGGTCTACATACTGAGTTCTAGGCCAGCTAGGGCTAAAGGAAGTCCCTGTCTCAAAAAGACCAAAAAAAATTTGTGTAATATTTATTGAATTTTTCTGTGTCTCATACAAAACATTTTAATCATATTTATATTCTCTCCCCCATCCACACCCTCCCACAACCACCCCAATGGATTTCATGCATTCTGCCACTTGCATTAAGGCCTATTGAGTCAAGTTAGTGCACCCAGATATCCCTCAATGCAACTTCATCCACTGGTGTCTAGTCAGTATCTATAGTTACTCACTTAAGGAAAATCAACGCTCCCTCACCCAGCAGTAATCAGCTGCCAATAGTTCTTCAGCTAAGGTTGGTGCCTGGTGCTCATTTCACAAGTTCTATGCTGTTTTTTCTTTTGTTTTGTTTTGTTTTTCTGCCTGAGTTTACATAGGTCTTGTGCATGCTGATGTCATTGCTGTAGGTTCATATGAAAAAGGCTCAAGGAGCTTGTACGACTTTCTTTCCATATTGTCATACACCACCTTCCCTGGTACTTACAATTTTTCCATCCCTCCTGTTCTGCAATGTGTAGGAAACCAGGATGCCAGGCCCTAGGGTGAGGTGAGCCTAAAACTTAAAGGTCCAGGCTACATTCTCTGCTAAAAGGGAGGGGCACTGAAAACAGTGGCTCTGATAATCCCTGCCTTGCAGAACACTGTTGGGCTGGCAGGAGGAAGCAGCCCAGTCATAAAAGTGCAGGCTCCGTGCTCTGTGGAAAAGCGTCTTGGTCAACAACCCTTAGCTCATCTACCTGTCCTAAACAAATAACTCAGCTATCCCTGGCTAAGAGATTAGGCCAGGTTAAAGGTTTACTCCTGAGCTAAAAGCTAAACGTTTACCATGCTTTTAGCCCT
>NW_008360331.1:7923716-7942759 GCF_000622305.1 Nannospalax galili | reverse complement strand
CCAACTAACAGACTAAATGTCCTGTTTCTTTGTACCCTAAATCTTTGTATGTGACTGTCATATCCCACGTGACTGCTAGTTCCTTGGGATGTATAAAAACCATATGAATTCTAAAATAAATCATCCTGTTGGGAAGACACAGGTCCCAGAGTTTGACTCTGTCGCCGATCAGGCCCTCTGTCCCGAAGCCAGCAGGCTCCCCACTAAGCAAAGCAAACCTGAGTCCCCACAGCAATGGTTCCTGAAACCCGGGTGGGTGAAGTCTAATATAGGAGTACTGTCCAGGGACACACACTTTGAAGATTCTTTTGCTCTACACTTTGGCAATTTGTGGCCTTTGGTGTTCATTGACCTCTGTTGCATGAGGGAAATTTGTTGATGAGAGTTCCAAGATGCATTAGTATTCTCTCTTCCCCTTTGTTGACTATATTCCATGAGTTGTTAGGTACGGAGATTCAATTGTATATGTCCCATTTAGAATTGGGCATCTCACAGATATTTACTATCTGTGTGGTCACTTGTGAACTTCTGTAATAGTCTCTGTTGCAAAAGAAGCTTTCTTGTTGAGTGGTGACTGGCATACTTACCTGTAAATATAAGGATCCATATTTAGCATATAGTGAGAAATTACGTGTGTCTACAGATGCGACAGCTTTAGGGTTTTCTCTAAGATCTATTACCTTTCCAACTATGTGTATTTGACTATGTTACAGTACCACACATGAGTTCCCTCCCATTGAGTGAATTTTAAGTCCAACTGGGTAGCTGTTGATTACCCCCAAGATAAAAGTTCCATTACTACACCAATATCGTTACCTGTGCCTGTAATTGTTGTGATTATTAGGTTTAAAGCTTTCTGCATATACCCCCCTTCCACCAAAGGCATATGCATTGATGTCTTGGTCTGTGATGCAAGCAGTTGTCCTAGGTGAGGGATTAGGTTCAAGACTGGATCATGAAAGTACTGATTAATTGTTTGATGGCATCATCAGTGTGGCCACACCTTTTAGGGAACAAAGTTCCCCATACCATTTGTCAAAGTGGATTGAGACCTGCCCTTTAACCACTTTTAACACTATTTTTGTTCACTCTTTTTCCTTATTCTAATGGTGTTATTGTACGAAAGGAATCATGTTGCAAGTAACCAGAGTGGATAATCAGAACTGCTGCCTTTACCGCAAACTTCTCTACCCTTGAGAAAACCCCCTGGGAAAACTGGCCTATTATAATCAGTGTTATGTGAACAGTTCAAGGTTTTGCTGACTTCTTTCTTTCTTCTATTATCTCTAGGCACCAGTGTAATTATCCTGTTTACCCTTCCTTCAGGTTCTGTCTATTTAACATAAATACTTCCCCTTAGTTTGACTATTTCTTCCTCTGTTCATTATGTACATTCACCATTTGACCATACAGTATTGCTGGCAACTCCTTGAACCTCACTGAGTCAGAGCGCCTCATCTTCCTGATAAGTTTTCAAGATGGCCTTACATTACAGCCTCTGTAGCAGCCTGCGTTAGGAGTATACCTTTGCCCTAGAGGATTGGTTGGGCTTCCCAGAGTAAGCAGTAACAGCAGAACAGAAAGTCAACGTGTGGCTATGCTCAAGGATATTATCTGTGTTCTTGGAATATTTTTCTGTGACTTCCTCTATAATTATAGCTCTATTTCAAAATAGTTTCACTGAATGAAGAGAAAAATTAGCCACCATAAGCCACTCATCAAGGAATGGAATAATATGAAATAATTCATAAGATAAAAATGATTGCTTACTTATATTACAAGCAATGGGTAGAGATGAAATTGTTTTGCATATGCATTTAGTGTTCCCCTCATATCAGGGAGCTGATCTTTTTCTTAAATTATCTTAAATTATCTTTTAAAGATAATTTAAATTTCTTAAATTATCTTTTAGTTCATGTGTTGAATAACGCAAGTGTATTGTGAATAAGAAAGACAGTTAAATTTCTCTTTATTAGAATTTTGACTTTGCTCAGAAAAATCTTGATAATCTATCAGTTCTCTCTTGATAATCTATCTGTTCTCCAACTTTCCTCAGTAACATCATCTGAGAGCACTTTTACTGGACCTGTGGTAACTAAATTGCAAACAGGTGTCTTTTTCAAAGCAGTCTTATAACCTAGTGCTTTCCAAAAAGGATCATGGTTATTTCCGCCTCATTTTGAGGGAAACCATTTCCAACCTTCCATCTAGCAATTTTTCGTTGCTGCTGTAATTTCACAAATTTGTCACTGAATGGAAAAAGAAACGGATAGTGAATTTAGGAACTGCACTCCCCGAAGAGACATTTACAAATTGGTAATGATGTCAGCACAACACAGAAAGCACAAAGGTGGGAACAATACTAGATAATAGGGAGAAACTGACTGGATAAGTACAGAAGGAAATAAACACACATATAATACAATTAACATAGTGAATACGCACAACTAGAGCAGTCAAAACCCCATCTGCATTACTTCCTGCCTGTTCAAATTTGTCTATATAACAATCTTGCCTTTCATATGGCTGGATGATGCTAGACATACCCTAACTTTTCTGTTCACAGTTAACTTATTCAAGCATTCAAGGTTTTGTCACTCTAATTTACAAGTCACAGTGTTATTTCGCTACAGTGGATGCCCAGTCCTGTTTATTAAAAGTCAACATATCCAATCCCAGTCGGCAAAACAGTTATTCCTTTCTCAGGGAGGCTCTGTTGTTGGCAGAAAGGTTGTTGGATGAAGTCACTGATAATACCCATCCAGCTGTCTGCTTTAAAGGTTGGCTGACTTACAGAACAAAGCCCTCCTGTGGGTGGGGTGCTTTTACTGTTTCCTTAAAACCTCTCTTCACATTACTGAGGCACTCGGAATTTTCAGTGATGCATCATCTTTCTCCTTACAGTTTGATCAGAGGAAAAAAAAAAAAAAAAAAAAAAAAAAACTGCTCCAGGAAGAGAGAATAAGTGATTTGCTGCAGGCATCTCACAATTGCAGGAGCTGGTAGAACAGTCAGATACACTAAATCTTATGAGGACCCTGAAGCTGGCATAGGTCAGTATGACTAACACTTAAAAAGGAAGTCTGAACTGAATGAAAGCAGAGTCAAGCTAGACATCTGCACAGACTAACTGATATCCTCAGGATCAATTATAAGTCATGCAAGACTCATTTCCTATAATTTTCTTATTAGTAACTTACAGGGGGTGGGGGCAGTGGCACTCTGCCCAGCAGCTGAATGCACACTTGGCTACAGAATTGGAGTGGTTGGAGAAGACCTGAAGAGCTGTGGAGGAATTAGTAGCACTCATGGCAATGTGCTGAATACATGAGCCAGCATACCAGCTACCATGGTGCAAATTTCCTGGTCCCTTTTTCGACCTCAGAGCTTAAATATTAAGTTTTGTTTCTGCCTTTCATGTGCCTTGCAAATAACTTCTGTGGCTACATAGCCTGAAGTCGTACCAGGGAGAGAATTCAAGGAAAGGCAGCTCCAGCCTACCTAAGGGTCTCCACTATTCAACATGGTTTACTGTGTTATCAAATCTAAATAGCATCCCAGGACAATGTCACCTTATTTCTGAAGAATTCCTCAGAACAAAATTGCAAATTTCTATAAGATCTCAATGTCCTTTCCACTCTCTCTCCGCTCCCCTTTCTCCCCTCCCCCGTCCCTTCTCCCCCCTCTCCCTCCTCTCCCTTCTTTTCTTTCTCCTCTGACTCTTCTTCCTCCTTCTTCCTAACACAAAGCAGGTCCTTGGGAAACATTCTTATACTGGAAAAACTCTGCAAGAATTGCTTACGTAGGTGTTTTCACCTTACTCTTCTTACAGTCCTAGCAAACTGTACCCGTCCACATCCATGCAATAGATCTCATACTCAGAAAAGCCTCACTGAAGTCACCCTTTAGATTTCAGGGGAAATGCATGGTCCTCTGCTCTTGAAAGCACAGATGGTGACCCAGTACCTGCCCAGCCTTCTCTGAAGAAATTCTTTACCCAAGATATCCACCTTTGATTGCAGGATGGCTGAGTGGAAGATGTCAGAGTCAAGTAATCAGTGCTACATTTCATCTTAGCAGCAAGGTTTGAACTATCTAGTCTTGCATCAGTGATAATGGAATCCAATTTAAAAGTTTTTTTTATATCTTAAAAATGTTTTAATTGAATTTTTGTGATTTTCATACAATATATAATTGATCATATTTAGGTCCCATCTTCTAGCTTCATCTCCCCTTAATACTCCTCACCCAACTTTACATACAGTAAATCATTTTTTAAAGAGGGTTTAAAAAATAATTTTTTTATTATTTTTATTTTATTTGTATGTGTGTATTGCCTGCATGTATGTAAATGCACGCTGGTTGTGCAATGCCCTCAGAAGACAGAAGAGACTGTAAGATCCTTTGGGCTTGGAGTTAGGGACAGTTGTTAGCTGCCATGTGGGTGGTGGAATTCGAACCCTAGTCTTCTGTAAGAACAGTGTTCTTAACCACTGAGCAACCTCTCCAGCCCCCAGTAAAATCATTTTTAAGGAAAACTAACAACACTTTTAACGCAAGAAAGTCTGCAACTCGGGTTAATATTTCCTTACCTAAGGAATACATGAATGTCTAAGTTGACAGGCAGAATAGTGTACTGGCTTATAGGCAACTTTCGCATTACCTCTGCTGACCTTGAGCTATGTTTCATTCCAAGGAGGGAGGTTAATGATACTATTTTAAATGTGAACTATCAGTTTTCATAGTACTCAAAAACCCTTGCATAACCTAACGTACTGTTTTATTTGCAATATTAAAGAGAGTTTTATAGCAGCTCTGAATTCTGCATCTTTCTTTACTGGTAGCGTCATCACGCAGTTGTTCAATAAAATGAATTTCATACTCAACTCTGGCTGTGGAATCATAAAAGCAACTTGCTGTCTCCTCAATATGGATGATCCAGTAATTAAATGAAACCTACTGCTAAGCAAATTTATTTTTGCCCCAGTAAAAAGAGCTGCACTTTTTAACTCTTCAAGCTACATCTTCAAAATATTGAAAACTAGATTGATGTCAGAAGACAAATTAGACTGACAGAATGAAATACAAGCTATATCAAGGAAATCTGAACAGGTTGATCAAAGGCAACGAACGGGGAAAATGTATTAGAATGTGATGTATTGTAGGCTCTTATATAGTATATAAAAATCATAATTTAAGAGGTTGAAGAAATAGATGCAAACAATTAATATGTTATAGCCACCAATTTATCTATTCTTCAAGAGGAAGTCTCAATAAGATGGAAATGAAAATTCAGAATTTCTGTTGAGAGGACAGAACACTCATGCAGATAAGTAGACAAGAAAAACCAAGTCTTTTTGGAAAATCATTCCTCAAAATTTGTTGTATAAATTCCTTTTTGCTTTAATATGGAATCTTTGAATTTCCTCAGAAAAATTTTAAATAATTCAGTTATTATGTATGATAAGCAATAAACTGAAATTATTTATCTATTAAATTAAGAGCTGGCATGGGAAAATTGATTTATACAATCAACAGCACTATTTATATGGGAACAAGGTATTTAATTGTTTCAAATGAATTATACAAGTAAAATCTGACTATCACAAATGTATTATGAGGGCTCAGCATGGTGGCAGTGGCCTTTAATCACAACACTCAGGAGGCAGAAGCAGGCAGATGTCTGTGAGTCTGAGGCCTACAAAGCAAGTTCCAGGCCAAGCAGAGCTACCCTGTCTTTAAAATATGTGTATATTAAAATTGCACTTTAAAATCAGTTGTGGTTCAAATGTAATATTATAAATTGCACTTTATTGTGCTTTAACACCATTGGTCATACATCTCTATTACAGATTCTATAATTTTAGTTAATACACTTTACATCATGTTAGAATAAATTGTGGTTCAAATTTAATAGTATAGATTGTATCTTGACTGTGCTTGAACACCATTGATCTCTATTACAGATTCTCTAACCTTAGGTAATGCAGGTCACCTTAAATGTCACCTACAGTTTGCAATATTTTAAGAACAGAACAAGTGTCAAAGAAGTATAATAATAATTTCCATTAGGACCATCTGTAAACTCAGTAAACTTACCAGTCAGTGTTGTATGGCACACATGAATCAACCACACATATAAATATCAAATGCACATGTAACCTTAAAACCTTTAGACAAAAATATAAAAGAAATTAAAATTATTTATTTAATAACCACATACTTAGAAGAAACATTTCATTACAACAGCATTGACAGTCAATAACACTTTCCTGAGCTAAGATATATCTATTTCAAAATTGGCTGTAAATTTTTAGATTTACCGTTGAATTATTACAGTTATACAATATTGTACTTGGTATAAACCTTGTAAGACATAAAATTAAATGAGGTTTTAACCTTTAAAAAAGATCTCCATTTCATTATTAAAATACACAGTTTCATAGAGAAAAATTCATTTTTAATGCAATTAACGTTAAGATGTTTGCACATGCGTTTTTAATCGCTATATATTTGGTTATTACAAGTCACAGTCAGTTACTTTCTGAGCTCCTTGGCATCTGATCATGGATTTAAAGTCGTCATGTAGATTTCAATGATAATGTTTTTCACATCTACTAATTATTAAGGAGCAAATTTTTATGCTTTGAAGAATTATTATTTTTTATCAGTTTTTAAAATATTTTAATAACTATATGATTAGAAGAAGCATTTCACTACAGCTTTAACATATTCAGTAACACACTCGAGAGCAAGAACTAAAATTGAATGAGGTTTTAACCTTTAAAAAAGATCTCCATTTCATTTTAGACTGTATTGCTCCTTGCAAAAAGACTCATTGTTTTTGCTACTAACACTGAGATGTTGGCGCATGAATCTCTAATCTGTATGCATCTGATTATTACTAGTCGTAATCGGTTACACTTGGATCCTTGTTTTAAATGATATATATATTTTTTATGTTTTTAATTTTAAAAAAATAATATTTTACTTTGATCATATTTAGATGCCCCTCCTCTGTCAGCACTCCTCTTATAGACCCCTGCCAGGTTTCATGTACTCTGTCATATCAAATGTCCTTTGGGGTGAGTTCATTCACTGAAAACTGGTTAACCTATCTAGTAGCATCACACTTTTAAGGAAAAACAACGATTTCTTTCATAATTATTGGTTTCCAGTAGTTCCTTAGCTAACCTTGGGTCCTCTTACCACATCCCCTCTTCTATTGTTAGACTTTTGTCTGGCTGAGGTTGCATGGGTCTTGTATATGCTGTTACCATTGCTCTAAGTTCATATAAGTAGCTGCCCAGCAGTCTGAAAGCTCTGGTTTTGTGTGATTTTCACTCATCCCTGGTTCTTAGTCTTTCTGCCCCTCTCCACAATGTTCCTTGAGACTTCAGTGGCAGAGACTGGATATAGGTGTGCTATTCAGGAGTATGTTCTCTGCTCTCTCTTTGGCTAGTAGTGGCTTTCTGGGCTAATCACCATCTGTTACATGAGGAAAATTTGCTCATGAGAGTTGAAAGATCCATTAATACTATTTCTGCCCCTGTTCCGCTCTGTTCTCTGAGCCTTGCATGTAAAGGTTGCATTGTAGACATGTCACTTAGGGCTGGGTACCTCAAAGATACTTATTTTCTTTATTTGACCAGTTGTGGAACTTTGTAATAGCCTTCATCTGTTGCAAAAAGAAGCTTTTGTGATGAGTGATAAAGGATATTCTTGTCTATATATATATAAGGACACATTTAGAATAAAGTATGAAATGACATTGGTGTAGGAATGTGACAAAAGCAGGTTCTTCTTTAGGATCTATGGCCTCTCCAGGCATATGGTCATAGTACCACACATGGATTCTCTCCCACTGAGTGGCCTTAAGTCCAATTAGACAGTTGTTGATTACCCCCAAGATGAAAATGCTACTACTGCACCAGTAGAGAATTAAGAAAGACTTAATAATTAAAAGTGAATACTGTCAAAGAAAAGAAAATGCAGTTCATTTTATGATCATTTAAAATTCCTATGTAATATAGTGAACAGATACAAAATTAAACTAAGGTACAGATTGGAAAATATAATAATATATGAGTATGCTTAAGTCAATAAATCTAATATAATGTTCAGCAAAAGAAAACCTGAAATAAAACTATGAAAAGCTCATCCATCTTATTATAGTAAGTTAGATTCAGATCAGTATGAATTAAAACAAGATAATACCTCGTGCATCAGAGTGGAAGAAATTAAAAGTCTGGAATACCAAGTGAGGGAGTGGAAATCAGAAACGTTGCTTACGGAACCCTAAATTGACAAAACTGCATGGCATTCTGTACTGCACAGCAATTACATTATTGTGTTTATTCTAAAATGCTTTTAGGCAAGTGCTCAAGAAAAGAAATATAAGTATTGATTGCAGTAATGTTTGTAATTAGGAGTACTTGGAAATCCTTTATATATGCATTAGTAAGACAAAGGGTAAATAAATTGGGTTATATTATGTCAATATACCACAGTTAAATACACCACAGAGTTAAAATTAATTTGTTTTAGCTTCAAATCAAAATGGTATCATGTAAAACAATGAAACATCAACAACACTATTATATATTAATTACAAAGATATAAGAAAATAACAAACCTATGAAAATGGTGGTAGTAAATTTGTGAGAAATGACTTCAATGAGTGTATTTGACAAGGATTCTTATTTATCTTTTGTTCTATATTGATATTTTTCATATTAATATAACTTTATATATGTAAAAATAATATGTCATATTTTGGCATATAAAATACACAAAGTAACATATATTGACAACTGAGTCATTCATTACAGGAAATTTTTCATATTTTTTTGCTTAAAATTTTTTATATAAATAACATTTAAATGCAATAAACATAATAAATGTATCTGCGTAGGCATTAAAGAGAAGCCAATATACTCCACAAATTAGATCCTGGGACTGGATCTTTAGAACTAACATTTCTGCCAAATTCCTCTGTGTTTATGTGTCACATGAATGTGTGTTTCGTTCTTAAATGACTTGTTTTAGCATGTTCTTTTCTAGTGTTTCTCTGAAGACAGTATATTGCTTCTTTGGATGATTTTCAAATAAACAAATGAAAATCCACATTCTTTTAAACACAATTTTCACTTTTTCTTCCTTTAAAATCTCTGCTCCTGGTTTTAAAAGTGTTCACAGCAATTCTTATACTATATAAGCATTGTGATCAGATGACCAAAAGTATTATGCCCTTATTCACTTTCAATGTCGTAGCATTTTTAGATCTGCATCTATCTTTTTGAACACTTGGCCATTTAAACATATATTTAAATAACATATACATGCCTTAATTTGTATTTTGTTGTTGTGATAAAAATTCTCTGCCTGGAGTGACTTAAGGACGGGATGGCTTATTTTGGTTCACAGTTCAAGGTGCAGTCCACCTTAGTGCAGAAGTCGAGTTGGCAGTTGGATGTAGCTGATTACATTGCATCCAGACAAAGAGATTAATGAATGTGTACTGCTCCTCAGCTCCCTGTCTCCACTTACACAGTTCAAAATTTCAAAGAGGAAAAGGCACCACTCATGGTGGGATGACCTTTGTATCTAAACTACAGCAATCAAGGCAATCTTCCACAGGCATGGGCAGATGCCCTTCTGCAAGTATTCTACAGTCTATCAATTAACAACATTCTTCATCACACTAAGTATCAAGAAATATAGTATAAAATCATGAGTATCATCAGGCAATAACACACTGAAAGCTAAGACCTGACATTCAATCTCTGCTAGCATTTCACATGTTCCTGATGGACTGAATCTCTGTGTAATAAAAAGGAAAGATACATTTCAAAACATAAGCGCAAAAGTATCCTTCACCCTTTAACACGTGACACCATACACATTCCAACCAGTTTACCTGTGTGAAGCTTTTCTCTCATAAAACACATGTTGGAAATGCATTCACAAATGTAAGAATGCTAAGGCTTCTATATCACTATAGCATGATAACAAATGGGACATAAATGGCTCCAAATATATTTTAACTTGGAGGGTACTAGTTAGGGACAGCACCAGCTTTTTAAGTACCTATGTTAGAAGCAAACCAAAGCCCAACTTAAATATAACACAAAATGAGAGATTTTAGCACTCAGAAAACACCATCCTCTCTCTAGGATCTTTCCACTGTAATCCATCAAATATATTTTCATTTTCAAAAATTTATTGTTATTTAGTACAAAACTGATATTAGGCTCTCCCACATGTCCTGTGACCCGTCTAGCCCTAGGTTCCTGACCTTGACACCAATGTCAGGTATGAGTTCTGGCAATAAGGAGGACCTTAAATAGTATTAGAAGGTGGTTTGTTACTTCCATATATTCATGCCGCTGTTGTCCTGGTGGGCTTATCGTGCCAGGCCAGTTGTATTTCACAGGATTCAGAGCTCAGCAAGATTGGTGATTATTTTTTCCCTTTCACTAGCATTCATAGCATCTTCCAGCGCTGAGGTTGATAACCATAGAGGTGGGGCTCTAAGTTAGCATCAGCTTAGTTTCTCCATGATTGTTCTACAGCTCATGTATATAGTTTCTTCCGCATAGTGTCAAGCACTGGTGGGTAAGCAAGAGTAGGGAAAATGGCCGGTAGTGTTTGAGAGTCTAAGGGATTCCTGTTCAACAACTTCAAGAGAAGAATTTCATGCTTGAAAATAGGGTTATGCTTTGCTAGTCTATGATTTCCATTAGGATCAATGTCCCTTTGTCATAAGGTAGCTTCTTTTAATCTCTTTTTATAGTATATATGTATATACTTTAAAAAGCTGACTCCTGGGAACTGGTGAAATGGCTCAGTGGTTAAGAGTAATAGCTGTTCTTACAGAGAACCCGGGTTTGAATCCCAGCACTCACATGGTGGCAAACAACAGGCTGTAACTCAAGTTCCATGGAATCTGGTGTCCTCTTCTGCCCTGAGCAGGCATTGCAGGACACAGGTGCACTTGCATACTTGCAAGCAAAACATTCATACACATAAAATTAAAAAAACAATCTTTTCAAAAAGGTGACTCCTAATGACTTATTGCGATACCCATAGATTAATGCATCTTTCAACTACATTGAATTGGGAGGGGGCAATATGGGGAAGGAGTCTAAATACCATCAATTTGTATTAGTTTCTTTTCTGCTGCTGTGTTAAACAGTATGACCCAAGTAACCTGTAGAAGGAAGAGTTTATATAGCTTATAGTTTCATAGCGGTTCAAGGCCGTCATGGTGGGGAGGCATTGAGGCAGATGTGGTTGGAACAGAAATCCAATCACTCACTAAGGAAGTAAGTCATCACTCACTGAGGAAGTAAGTCACTGGGAGAAAGCTTTGAGAGTTTATAGCGCATTCACTTCCAGTCTGCCTCACTCTGCTTCATCTGCCTACTTTCACAAACTGGGGGCCAAGTCATTTATGTTGTAGCATATATTGTTTTATACATGCTGTAGCTCATTCATTTTTATGATTAAATAATATTTCATTAGAATGATGTACAACATTTACCTATTGGTTACAGCAGTTTAGAGTAAGCTCATGTCTCTGGCAGCTCCAACAGGCTAGACTTGCCGCCTATTCCAATAAGCCAAGTAAAATGATCTCAGGGCCAGGTAGAGCTTTGCACAGTTAAGAGTATGATCATAGCCTGAACAAGGAACTGATCTTCTGTGGACTCCTTATGTTACTGATAATAAGATATATTTTGTACCATTTAAAAAATTATACATAAATATTCTTGTGGGTAATATGTGCTGGAATAAATTTAAAAGAAAATTTCTCTGAGTGGCTGTAATCGTCTTTGGCTCTTGATTTCTCTAAGATGAATTTTATTTGGATGTACGTTAATGCAACAAAAAGATGACACATTGACATAAGAAGGAATGAGTCTTCCTTAAATCAATGATGACCACGTGGATGGAGCACAGTGAAACAATAAAGTAACATGGGTTTTGAAGTCTGAAAACTATGTGGCCTTGGAAAGGCAAGGCATTTCACTCTTATACATATTCTAATCACACTACATATGCTGACAGTGCTGCTGTGAACTTAGATAGTATTAATTTGTCAGCATATTTCACAGTTTTGGCACATAAATATTGGTCTTTAAATTCTCTTGAAGAAAAGGGAACTCTTTCAGGCTAAACATATGTGATTCATAACACATGTTGCAAGAAAAAAATTGGAGAAAGTAAATATTACAGAGTCCATCTGAGCAAGAGCAATGATGAATTAGCCCACACAAAGCCCAGAAGAAATTTAGAGAGCCCCATGCAGCAGCAAAGCCAGTGAGCTTTCATAACTGAATGCTGAACAAAAAGAAAATACATGAGGAGAAAAAGGAATGCTTCACATACTGTTGGTGGGGACGTAAATTAGTACAGTCATTGTGGAAACAGTATGGAAGCTGCTCAATAATGAAAAACACAACTACCCTAGGATCAAGCAATCTCACACCTGGGTGTGCCGGTAAAAGGAAATGGAAAGAGTAGACTGAAGAGACTTTACACTGTGTGCTACTAGGGCAGCATTCTCAATAGCCAAGATGTGGAAATGATTTTAATTTTCAACTGATAATATGGAATATTGTTAGATCACAAAACAGATGAAATACTGTCATTTGCAACAACATATGTGGAACTGGAGAGTATTCCATGAATGAAATGTGCAAGACACAGAGACAAATATCAGGTAATGGCATTCAAATATGTTGTCTATATATTCAACACAGATGCTGAAATGATTGTGGTTACCAGAGAATGAGGAGGGTAGAAGGAAGGAAGACTCATCAACATCAGTCACTGTATACTGCTACGTGAAGAAAATATGCTGTGCTAGTCTATCTTGCTAGGATAAATATAGATCATGACAAAGTTTGGCAGATATCAAAATTGTTAGGAAAAGTTTTATTGTTTTCACTATAAGAAATTATAACTATTTAAAGACACAGCTATATTTACTCAGATACGAACCTAATAAATTTTATGTATATAGAAACATATTACCTAACATTTGATGCCTATGTAGATTTCCTAGGACATTTATAAAAGGTAAAACTTCAAATCTCATTAATGCATACAACTTATATGTGTCAATTACAAAAATAAATTTTATAAATTTTCATCTCAGGACTGGAGAGATGGTTAAGTACGCTGGCTGCTCTTGCAGAGGACCTGGGTTTGATTCTCAGTATCCTCATAGTGGCTAACAATAATCTGTAACTCCAGGTCCTGGGGATCCAATGCTCTCTTCTGACCTCTGCAGGAATTGAATGACACAGTTGCACTTACACACATGCAGGTAATGCATACATTTACATAAAATAAAAATATGTAAAAATTCTATCCTCTATTTTTATTTTTTAAATTATATTTATTATTTTTATTTTAGGTATATGAGTGTATTGCCTGCATGTATGTCAGTGCACCCATGTCGTGCAGTGCCACGTATGTCAGAAGATGGCTTTGGATTCCCTTGGAACTAAAGTTAAGGCCATTTCATAGCCACCATGTGGGTACTGGGAATCAAACCCAGGTCTTCTGCAAGAACAGTCAGTGCTCTTAACCACTGAGCCATCTCTCCAGCCCCTATTTATTTTTATTTGCTTATTGAATCTTTTATATTTTCACTCTGTTCTTTTTTAAATTTATTATTTTTTATTATAACAGTTGTTAGCCGCCATGTGGGTGCTGGGAATCAACATCGGGTATGGAAACATGAGAGAATATTCTTCATGAGAACCCTAGAGAGTCACATCCATTTCCCACCATGCATTAAGTAAATGTAATGAAATACAAGCAAACATAAGCATCTCAGCTGCTTGACATTTACTCAAAAGGAAAATTAACATCAGATGCAATTTTATTGTTCTTACACTCAGGGATTAAATATAGTGTTGAATATAGGGTCGTGGTGGAACTAAAATAAATCTTAATGCTAACATCCTTGGTCTGAAAATCTATAATCACTCTTCTATGCTTTCAGAAATATTGTAAGTCCTTAATATTCAGACACAGTCACAAATGAATGTATGAACACAGGAATACAGAAAATGTCAACAAACAGAATACAGATATTGGTGTTGATACAGGGATTATTGCAGTTTGTGTGGTATCTCTGAAATGTCCTTTAGAGTTTAAGGACTGACACGCCTGCCAGATCTAGCACATCCTTCAATCTGCATTTCTCTAAAATTCAGCCTCATAAATTACCAAAGAACCTAGCAAATAAAAATTGAAAAATTTTGTCTTTTATGTATTCTTGTTCTTATGGTTAAAGAGGAAAACAGAAATTCAAAGTTAAAACAAAAATTGTCAAAGAAACCGGGCATGGTATCATACACCTTTAATCCCAGCACTTGCAAGACAGAGGCAGGTGGATCTCTGTGAGATTGAGGTCAGCATAGTCTACATAGCCAGTTCTAGATAAACTGGGATTACAGGGAGACCCTGTCTCAAAAGACTTAGCAAAGGAAAAATAAAATCCAAATTCTAACCTAACATAATCAAAATGATTGAAAATTTCCAAAATATTTTCAAAGGAAAATTTAATTAAAAGTCACTTTCTCTTGGAATTGCTTCTAGCACAAAATAGAAAAAAAGAAAGAAACAATATCCATGTTCATTGCTGAGAGGGAAGCAGAATCTCTCACATTATAACTCAGACATAGTTATATTACTCAGGTTTTTTTCATATTTAATGCAATTTCTAGTTTTATTTTCTAGGCCTCTTCTACACTAATATTTTCTTCCATATATTATCATATAATTTTCTATCCTTACATTTTTGCTAAGGATATATTTTTGCTTTTCTGCACAAAAGATTAATACTAGCTCTGATGTATAGTTGAAAGGATGCTGCAGATTGCCTTAGGTGTTACTAGAAACATAAAACATTTCACAAGTTCCAGGTACCAAGAAGTACTAGAGGAGATCTGCTAAAATGTGGTCACATACTAGGATAAACAAACTCATAAATGAAATTGTTTAAGTTGACAAATATTTAGCAATTAACATGATTTTGTCAGAAAAATGAGCATCTACTCATGTCATATATGTGCATATTTTTACATAAGCATATTCATAAATATAAAGCCTGTTGAATCAATGTTGTAAGTTTATAAATGTCTTTAGTCTTTCCGTGATCCAAGGCTTCAGTTTAGACCAGTGTTTATTATCTTTCCATTAGTTAAGATGATCATTTTCCCATATAGTACAGTATGCTTCTTAAAAAATGTTTATTAAAATACTGCCATTTTGTTCAAGTTTATTTATGGATCTGATTGATAGTTGATGAGAACTGTTGAAAGAAAAGACACAACTTATTATTTTATATGAAATTAAAAATTTATTAGTTTAATCTCTAATCTTCATTCTTATTTCTCATTTTCACAGATGATTGACAGATTCACCATGATAGCATAAAGGCAGAAAATGTGACACCTTCTCTCACCCATCATAAGGGGTCAAGGCCTACACTCATATAACACAGGATTAACAAGAAAAAAGTGAAAGCACAACACATTTTATTCAAAGTTCTTTGTTACATAAGAAGCTTAAGATGAGATCAGGAGTGTTCAGGGTAGCATGGACGTAGACTATGAGAGCTGTCAGAACTGAAGACCCAAAACCCCAGGAGCACTGTTTATTTTATGCTTAGCTTTAACAAAAGTTGACATTGCCTAAAAGTGTGACTGAAAGAAAAATATGTTCTAAAGTACTAGATTTGCAGGGATAGGGTGACCTCAACAGGTTCTAAATGTTGAGCTTCTTCTTGCCTGTTCTGTGTAGCGGTCTTTCCTCAAGAGTGTGGAAAGCATACTTTCTGGGTTTTATTTTCCAAGAATCAAGAAAAAGAATGACCTTTTGTTTGTTTCATTCCTTCAGGTTATTCTCCCAACCCCCCAACATTGAAGCCCTGCGGGCCGGGGCAAAATATTAAGCAGTAAAATCTATAAATTTTGAAACAACAAAAAATTTCACTATGGAACCGCTTCAAGTGATATAAGATTATATAATCAACAAAAACAGACTACAAGCAACAAACTTCAGCAATATTAAAAAATAGCAGAGTTGCTGCTGTCCTGTTCTTGGTGTTGCTTAGTTTGAATAACTGCTTCTTTTTTTTTAATGTGTATGAATGTATTGCTTGTATGTAGGTGGATGTACCTGCAGCACCAGCACGTCAAGTTCTGAGTATTCTGGGCAGAGGGTGTCAGGATTGAACAAACTATCACACCATCAGAGAGTGGGAGGAAGGACTTCGACTGACTCTTTATTGTTAATACTTTTCAGTAGACGAGGTGGATTCAGGACACATGATAATTGGGATCGCCTGACTGTAAGGTTAGTTTTTGGGTCAGGTGCACCTTTTCTCAGAATCAGGAGAAAGTCCTTGTGATAAACAATTCCAGGAAATACCACAGATACCCAAGCTCTTACAAGGGGGAGGCAGAGGTCAGGATGCCATGTCCCTGCATCTCACCCCTCTTTTTTTTTTTTCTCTAAGGAAGGTAACTCTGCCTTAGGTCGTTCCAGAGGGGTCACCCTTACCCGTCACTGGGAGACCTCTTCCCTGTCTTAGGCGGGAGCCCTCTCACAGAAAGTTGCCCGTCACTGAGAATACCTTCATCTTTTGTGTAGCATCTGAGGCCACACCTATGGGACATCTGTATGGTTGTGTGAAAACATAAAAGGACTTGTTGGATAACAGTTTGTTGGGACTGAATTCCTCTGAGCTTTCTACACAAGACCCAAAAACACAAAGATCATAATGAGTATGAAATTGACAGTCAGTGATAAGGAGTCTGTCCACCTCTGTGTCCATCTAAGACCCAAAAACACAAAGATCATAATGAGTATGAAATTGACAGTCAGTGATAAGGAGCCTGTCCACCTCTGTGTCCATCCTCCAATTCCTACCATGGTATTCCACCATCCTTCTGCTGATATGGCAGGGACCCTGATTTCATTAATAGATACAATTTGTCAAGTAAGAACCTTAGTAAAATTTGCAAAGGTCACATTCCATGGTCTCTTAAGAAAGACATTCAATTGTTTTACAGTATTGGAGGCATTTTGTACATGGTAATGGGTAACACAAGTATGATGAAAGAAATGAGAACATGTTAGCTGTTACATAGCCCAAAGGGCATCAACTTGTTCTTGTAACAAGGCAGTTTGTTGATTTGAGTTCATTAGTCCAAATTGTATGTGTGCATTGATTGAGCCCTGAGTTTGCAGTGCTTCACTGACCTTTCCTGACAAGGTATCAACTTTGGAAGCTGCAACCACAGTCTGAGACAGGCAATGCCAGCAGTGACGACAGCAGTAGAAGCGATGACTATGCTAGTGCTGCTGTTATTCCAAAATCTCTTTTGCTTCTATACAATGTCAGTTCTACTCGATCTTTTGATACATTCACAGGCATAGGAAGGAGTGTAGGGATCCTCACAACCAGCGCAGAAGTGAAAGAGGAATTCCAGAAACCAGTGCAGAAGTGAAAGAGGAATTCCAGCAGCTACTCGGGACACAATTAGGTGTGTTCCATGGGGAGGTGGAAGGAACAACATGTCCAGCAAGCCCCTGTTCTTCCACTAGGGCATGTGCTGCCTGCAATTTTTCTTTGGTTAAGGGCCACTGTTCAACCCAAACAGGATCATTAGATTTCCATTGGATGGGAATAGCTGCAGGCGGAGGAACAGTGACCCGTATTAAAAAAGGCCCAAATCTGATCGATCTCCAGGATATCTAACAATCTGTTCCTCTGGAGATACAGGGTTAGCTCTCCCCTGTTCGTTTATTCCAAACTTTTACTCCAACCAATATTTCTCATTATTTTATATTCTGGGTTGTTTTCCTTTTTAGCCTGACTTTGTGTGGTAAGAACTACTCCCATTTCATTTAATAAATCCCTGCCCCATAAGTTTACAGGGAGTCCCTGTAAAACATAGGGTTGAAAGTATCCTTTATTGCCCTCGGCATCTTTCCATTTTAAAATTTTAAGGCTTTAGCTCGGTAGTGCACAGCCAATACCTTGGAGTTGTGCCCTCCCTGCTCCAAGGCCCAAGATGCAGGCCAAGAATCAAGGGACATTATTGACACGTCAGCTCCTGTGTCCAATATTCCAATAAAATTTTTCCCTTCTATATTGAACTCTAAAGTAGGTCTATTTGACATGGAAGCAACCCAAAACACTCCTGGTCCCGTACTGCTGAATCCACTATTTCCTCTAGATCTTTTCATGCATCTATTGTTAGTGAGAAATTGGGGGATTAGTATTAGTTGTGCAATCCTCTCTCCTTGTGAAATGATTGTAACCCCATGTTTTGTAGAGATCATCACTTTTAATTCTCCCTCATAGTCTGAGTCTATAACTCCAGGATGAATCTGGATGCCCTTTAAGATTGTACTGCTTCTACCCAAAATTAAACCTAAGGAATGTCTGGGGAGTGGACCATAGACACCTGTAGGTAAAGCTTGAACCCCCATTTGTGGCGTTAACACTGCTCTGGCAGTGGTACAGAGGTCCAATCCTGTGCTTCCTGGGGTGCCTTTATTGAGGTCGGAGACATGAAGAGGTTGGTTTGAGGAATAAAATGAATCCTGCCACTGCCATGAGTTTTTCTGGCAGGTGTCATTGCTCCATACACTGAGGTTCTGGGGCCCTGGAGCGGGGCCCTCCGCCAGTTTCCCTGATTGTTAGATGGTGGTAAAAGATTGCCCATGTTATCAAATTTAGAGCAACAGTTATTGGCCCAATGTATTCCTTTTTTGCATCTAGGACAGAGCTCCGGTGATCTCTCTTTATCATTATGCAACAGGAGACAATCTTTGTGGAAATGATCAGATCTTCCACAGCTAAAGCAATTGCAATCCCCTCTGCTGCCTGTTGAAGGTCTACCTTTTAACGGGCGCAACGCAACTGCAGTCACTTGTCCCTGTATATAATGCACATCCACATCTTTACACAATCTGATGTAATCATTTAGGCTTTTGTGCCTCTGGGT
>NW_008360331.1:7917009-7923206 GCF_000622305.1 Nannospalax galili | reverse complement strand
AAACATAATTTTCTAGTCAGTGTATGCATCCTTCTTTATCTACTGAACTGCTTCAAAATTAGTCCTAGAAAAAGTAACCACCTCGCAGGAAAAAATAATACTAGAATTTTCACCTTTTTCTTAAAGATTTTCAAGTATTGTAGGAACAGAAGTCCATAGAAAACCAATTCAAATTTGACCTTGCTTTACCTAAGGTACAGGATAACAGGGATATCAGGGAAAAACAAAGCAAAACGTTTGCAACCAAACGAAAACAACCAATGTCCCCTTTTCTTTCTCTGCCTAGAATCATTTATCCTAAGATTCTTGCAATCATGTTACTGTTCAGTAGTTTTGCTTTTAACCTTTATTAGCCTATCAATGTTACATTTTATACATAATATCTAGTCATCCTCTCGATAGGCTCTATTTTAGTCTCCTCTTGCTTCCTCCTCTCCTCCTCCTCGTGGTTCATCTTTTACAGTTCATATTTACTTTGTACGTTTCCCATGTTTACAGATATTCTTATGTATGGTCACATTCTCTTTCTTTCCTTTCTTCCTTCCTTCCTTCCTTTCTATAGATACAGTTCATGTTTACTTTGTAAGTTTCCCATATTTGCAAATATTCTTATATATTATCCTCAATACATCCTCGCCGGCCAAGGACGACCCTGTCCACTTACCTCCTTTCCTCAGATCTTGGTGGGACCTCCACTTGCCACACCAACACATCAAGGTCTGAGTATTCTGGGCAGAGGGCGTCAGGACTGAACAAACTATCACACCATCATGGAGTGGGAGGAAGGACTTCGACTGCCACTTTATTGTTTGAGACAAGGGTTTAAATACTTTTCAGTAGAGGAGGTAGAGTCAGGACACATGATAATTGGGATCACCTGACTGTAAGGTTAGTTTTTGGGTCAGGTGCACCTTTTCTCAGAATCAGGAGAAAGTCCTTGTGATAAACAATTCCAGGAAATACCACAGATACTCAAGCTCTTACAAGGGGGAGGCGGAGGTCCGGATGCCATGTACCTGCACTTTCTAATTCTCCTGGCTTACTTGTGGTGAATGGGGCTGTTTCTTTGACTTACCTTCAGGAAGAAGATCTCTGAATACTGCGATCCTTTAAGAGAGGAGCAGGTGGGAGACAGGGGGGCAGGAGAAGGTGGCTGCTACTGGTCCTTTCCAGAACTTTTAGTTCAATCTACTCAGCCACAGGCTATCTTTCATGGTATCATTGCCTGAGCTCTAATATGAGAAAGCAATTTCTAACTTTCTAGGAATTGCTATTTTTCAGTATGACTATAATAATTTTTTGTTTCTTAATATTTTTAAATTGCTAGGAAATTTTATATATGCATCTGTGTTTTGATAAAAATTCATGCACCTTTCCCTTCCCTCTAATCCCACCTTTTTCCCACTCACCACTTTTATCTCCCAGTGTCCATTGTTCTCTCTCCACCCTCTTTTTTAAAACCCACAGAGTCCACTTAATATTGCCTATGTATACATGGGTGTGGGACCATCTACCGGAACGTGAATATTCTTTCTGGGCTGCATTTTTGAAAAGAATATATTTCTCTTACTCAGTAGCCAACAATTTAGCTAGAGATGGGATTTCATGAACCCCTCCCATGTACATGCTGGGATTTGATTAGATTGATCTTGTATGAGCCATCCACATGCAGTTTCAGCTGCTGTGAATTCAAGTGTGCAATGACCCAGTCATATTGATTTTATAAAGTTTCACTGAAAATATCAATTACTTCCAGCTCTTAGAAATTTTCTTCGAACTGTCCATGGTGATCCTTGAGCCTTGTGGAGAGAAGATGTGATGTAGATGTCTTATTTAGAGCTGAGCACTCTACAGTGTCTTATTCTCTGCACATAGATCATTATAGATCTCTGTATTAATCTCCATCTACTACACAGAGAAGCATCTCTGATGAGAATTAAGAGATAACTAATCTCTTGATATAAGGATATTAATTTAGGGTAAATTTAGTGCTATATCCATTTATCAGAATGACAGTATTAGGTTCTCCAATAGGGTCTGTAACTGAGCCAGTCCCGGCAATTTGTCCTAGTTTACAGTAATGGGTAAATGTTTTATCTTGCTGATCTGGTCTTAAATCCAATCATAAAGTATTTAGTTACTCCCATAACATTCACACCACTATTGCATTAATGGGCCTATTTTGCTAAACCAGTTGTGACTATAGCTCAGAGGGTTCACATCCAGATAAGAGTGGTTAATTCTTTTCTACCCCAGTAGTGTAAATAGAAATTTCTGGCACCCTGAAAGCTAACCAGTAGGGATGAAGCTTCTAGGTCAGTACCAGTTTTATTTCTTCATGCCCTATGATTCAGACATATGGTGTTTACAGAAATAGGGTCTTAACATCAAGAGCAAGGGCAATAGCCTGTTTGATGGTATGTAAGATTCCACTAACCAACAATCAAAATCAGATAACACATAATTATTAACTTATGGTATTTAGGAGAGGCCTATGGTATTTAGGAGAGGCATTTTTCATCCATTATAGAGTAACGGCATTAAACTCCTTTTACCTAAGTATATACATGTACTTCAAGTTGCTACAGTAGTAGGCTTCCATGTGGCATCCTCAAAAGTCCTTACTGTTAGCTATCCCTCCCCATAGACCTTCTTCTATACTTCCCTCCCATTCCCCACTTGTTTTAACAATTTTTGCTCCATTATTATACTTTTCCCCTTCATACTACCTGAATTCTATACCCCTGCCTTTGAAATCCCCCTATCATTGTCTTTGGTTAATTTCCTGACTTTTAGGAGTACTTCAGTCTAAACACACATCTGTAAAGCTAGCATCATCATAGGAAAGAAAATGCAGTGTTTGTCTTTACAGCTGAATAATATTCCATTGCATCTCTGTACCACATTTTCATTATTCATTCATCTGTTGATGGACATCTGTACTGTTTACAATTTCCCTTTATATGAAGAGAGCCACAATGAACATAATGAACAAACATCTCTATAGCAGGAAATAGAGTTATTTGGAATATACCCAGTAGTGTTATGACTGGTACGCATATTAGTTCTAAGTGTAGTTTTCTGAGGAGCCCTAATACTGATTTCCATAGTGGCTGTACCAACTTGCAATCTTACCAACAGTTAATGCTTTTACTTTCCCCACATCCAAGCCAGCACTTGATGCCATGTGATGTCTTTGTCATGGCCATTCTAACGGGTACAATGTGAAATCTCAAAATAGTTTTAATTTTTGTTTTTTTCGTGATTAATATCTTGGAGAATCTAGTGAATTGGGAGATGCATATCTTAACACAATAAAGGCAATATACACCATGCCCACTGCCATCATCAAACAAAAAAAAGGAAATCTCCAACATTTCCACTAAAATCAGGAAGAAGTCAAGAGGTTCCACTGTCTCTACTCCTGTTCAATGTAAAGCTTTAAGACTCATCTAGAGGGACTGGGAGATGGCTCAGCTGTTAAGAGACTGGCTGTTCTTGCAGAGGACCTGGGTTCAATTCCCAGCATCTACATGGTGCCTAAGAACCATCTGTAACTGCAGTTTCAGGGGATCGAACACCCTCTTCTGTTTTCCATGAGAAGGTAATACATGCATACCCATAGAAATAAAAAAATAACAAAGAAAAAATTTTAAAAGAAGCATTACAAAAGGCTTAGCTAGAACAATGAGAGAAGGAGATCAAAGTGATAAGGGGGATAAAGCTGAAATAAAGAAGTCAGAAGTATCCTTACTTTAGATGACAGAAGTGTATACATCAACAATCCTAAAGTCTTCATCAGAAAACTCCCACAGATAATAAACATGTTCAGTAAAGTACCGAGATGCCAAAATATTAATCAAAGTTATTAGTAGTAGTAGTACTGAAAGACATGATCACATTCTGCTCATCTTTGTACTTGTAATCTTCCGGCCTCAGCCCAGCAAGTGATACAATGGTAGACATAAACCACCACATTCAATCTATAGTTAAATTCTTCAAAAATTACTAAATTGTGCTTAATTTTGAGTAGTCTTCACATTAACATTCAAATAAGATTTCCATGAAGTCTTCAGGCAAAAAATATCCCAAGCAACACTTCTTTGAATATTGCTTTTATATAAACAGTGAGAAAAAAGAAAATGCTTCTGGGTTAAGAATATTTACACCAGTTGTTCCCTAAAGAAAATATTTCACTTTTGTAATAGAAATCTCCCAAATAAGCGCCAATTTGGCAACTGCTGACAATTGTTAAACTCTAGAGTTGTTATCCTTGCCACTGTGATGCCATGCGTATTACTTTGGAAAGAATTAAAAGCAGCAATGCTAAATCTTAGCTTTATACTATTGAAATTCTCCCCTCCCACTCCACAGGGAGAAAAATAATTAGAGTAAGAAAATCTAGCTAAATTAACTGGGAAAAGGCCTCCCTGCATCCACAGTTCATTACCCTTCCTCCTTCTCCTCTTACTTTCCACAAATGGCTTGATTGTGTTTACCTGACATCCACATACCTCCCTGCTGACTGAATTTGAAGCCAGATAGACATTGTTTTCTCTAACAGTTACAGTTCTTTATAAAGAGGCCAGGTTCTGAGAGTGTCTAGCTGCAACTTCAATATGCCTGTGACTGTAATTTCCCAGAATATAAAAGCACTTTCAGAAACTAGTCTTGTACAATAGATATGAGTGGAAGTAAGATTGCTCTGGGGCACAAACACTCCACATTAGCTAAGCAAACCCAGAGTCAGAGGTTAGGAGGCCCAGCCATGAATAAGCAGCACATCCACTCTAAGGCTGATTAAGTGGTGACCTCCTTTAATCTTTGAGAAGTCGTGGTTCCAGAAATATGGCTGCCATGTTTTGATGCCCTTTAGCCCCCAGTCCAGCCGGATAATGGCTCTAACTTGCTGAAATAAAGTGTGGTTTCTAAGATGAAGTTCTATGCAAGCTCTGTCTGGGCTGAGAACTGGTAAGAAATAGCAAGCAGCCAAGCTGATTTTCCGGAGCTTTCTTTATGGACGGGGCCATAAATCCATAATGATGTGAAGGCTTCAGAGGTTTCCTAGTGCCCTCATAAGAAATAGACATCACTCTATTTTCTGACAGTTCCGGTAGTAGAAGAAGGCACATTTCTCCATAGTGGCTAGGCAATGAATCTGAGTAACTAATCTACTGATAATGAGATGTGATGTCTCAAATTAGAAGCCAATATTACATGTGTGAATTAATGGTATTTCATTATGTATTACTGTCTCCATTAATAAACTATGACTACACTAAGCGTTGCAGTGCTGGGGTGCTCTGAGACCTGTTCAAGTCCGGTTTCAATCAAGGGCAGTATGAAATGATGGATGTAGGAACCAAAATACACCGACTATGTCTTACAGGAACACCATCTCAAGTTGTGCATTAAATATGACCCGAATTCCTCACACAGCCTGCCCAGTGGAAAGGATAGCAGACTCTAAAATATGCAGAGATTTTAAATCTGCACTTTGAACAATCATATTTATGAAATTTACTTAGCCTGTCCGCAATCTGAACCAGTTCACTGAGCAGAAGCCACTTGGTCCAGATTCATCATCTGAGATCATTGACATCCAAGCTTCGTTCAGGGAATGATAAAACCAAACAGGGAGCGGAATTTAATGGGGCCACTGTGCTTCTCTAACTGTGGCCAACTTCAACCTTCCTGGTTTATTTCTGAATAAGCTGAATAAGCAGCATTTATGCCTGAATAAAATACTGTCTTCCCTTCATCTTTTCCTCCTCTCAAAATAAGTCTGAGTTTCCAGACTCAGTTGGCTGTTGCAGATGAACAGAAATTCTGGTGTCCTATCTACTTTAGAGCTACATGGAGAACATTCTGCATCAGCTCAGAGATGATCAACTTAGAGTCCCTTCCTCCTCTCTGCTGTCACCTAAAGCCTCCTGTGGCCTGTTATTTTGAAACTGAATGCTCCTCTAGGATGGGTAGGAATGGAGTGGAATGGAAAATAAAAAGAAACATCAGTTCATTTGCCATTTTGTGTTTAACTATAATAGACTGAAAACAGTTGTGGCTCTGTACTTAAAAGAAAGACTCCAGATTTTACTGCTTGCATGTATAATATAGTTAAACATGCTGAGCCTAACAAAGTTAATATTATATACCATATGTGTCTATCTATCATCTCTCTATTCATCTATTTATCA
>NW_008360331.1:7907984-7916676 GCF_000622305.1 Nannospalax galili | reverse complement strand
TCTATCATCTATCTATCTATCTATCATCTATCTATCAATCTTCTATCTATCTATCTGTCTATCTATCTATCATCTATCTATCTATCTATCAATCATCTATCTATCTTCTATCTATCTATCTATCTATCTATCTATCTATCATCATCATCTATCTGTCATCATCTATCATCAATCATCTATCTACTGCTTTTACTGTATCCAAGCTCTGGGTTATCCTTTATTTTAAATATATCCCTATGTTACCCTAATTCCCGGCTGTTGCCTTCTTCTTATATATAACAATACTTTTAAGTATAACCTTTCTTTTGGAAAACAGATCATGATTCCCCCATATCCACTTATTACCTAGCTGTTTAGGTGAACTTGATAACAGATAGTAGGCATGTTTTATTCCTTTAGTTTGCTCACAGTAAAAATTTGTAGACCCAAATGATAAGAATGCATAGCCTTGAGTTCTCAAAACTTTTGAGAACAAGTTCTCTTAATTCTCAATGCTTCCCCAATGCTTTGATAAGCTCTGTTTTTTCAGTTATTCAAATTTACAAGCAGAAACTAGCCTTCGTTTTCTTTCTCTGTTATTTCCAAGCTATAATTAGTTTTACTTCAAATAATTTCTAAACTATTCTGTTAATCTCTGATGTATTTCCTGACAATCCCTCCATGCCATGTGGTTTGTCTCTGTGAGAACCTATGTACTGATATTACACTCCTCACAGCTTTGAAGTTTCTAATCTTCCATTTGTTTCTATTTACTCCAGGAAGAATCGCCTTCATCAAGCATCCATTTCTTTTTCAGAAGCCAGCACATCCATGTAATTGCATCTCAAATTAAATTTATAGTTAAGAGAGCCACCTGTGACTGTTAATTACTAAGTTCAACACCAAAAGAATAGATGAGGGAAAAGTAAATTTTTCGAGCATCTATTCTGTGTCATGCAGTTCAGATGCATCATTTTCTTTTCAAGTCAGAACAAACCTAAGAAAAAGAAAATCTTATTCCCTTAGCCACATGAAGAAAGTCAGATTTATAAACGAGAACATTTGCCTAATAGAGCAATAGGGAGACGGAGGAGAACAGAGAGCCATTTTGCCTCTGCTGACGACAGCGGTTACGGACAGCAACAAGTGTCTACTATTTTTTAAATTCATTTCCATAGATACAATCACTGAGTATTTATTGTGATGTGATGTGTAGTTTGTGAGAATTTTAGACATGAAAAAATGTTGCAAAAGAAAATTGAAGTAACTACTGACCTATATAGCTCATTTTTTAGAAAATGTCATAATACTTTTGTTGAAAAATATGAACAATAAAAGATAACACCACCAGAGTAACCTTTAACACAAATAGGATTCAAGTCATAATTACAAACCGTTGACATAATAGGGAGATACATTCTGCTAAAAGTCTTAAATTCTGAAAAAAAATGCCATCTCAAATTGAAAGAACATTAAAAAAAATGACTTATTTACATCTACTAATTTTCAAGAGAACATTGAAAAGCCATGTAGAACAAAAAGCAACTTGTATAAATACTAGTAAAGGTCCATATTGAGAGATAATATAAAAACACAATGGCATTTCATTTACAAACTTTCCAGCTTCTACCTTCCTTCCTTTCATAAAAGCTTAAAGGCCAGTACTGCTTGATGTTGCACTCAGAACTTTTGACTATGGTTAAGAGAGAAATAAAAATTCCATTATGGTGACCAACTTGCATAAGAGTCCCAGTCATCAGGAGTGATAGTTAACTTTATTATCAACTTTATGGAATGTAGAATCACCATGAGGACGAATTTTTGGACATGTTTGTTAGGGAGAGTCTAGATTTGCTCACTGGAGGTACAAAGATGCATGATAAATGTGGATGGTAGCATTCAATGTGTGGGTACCTTTGCAGATTGAGTAAAAGGGAGGAAGGGAACTGAGCAGCAGAATTTATAGCTCTTTGCTTCTATACTGATGGTGAATTGTGACCATCCTGCCACCATAACTTTCTAGCCATGATGGACTAACTCTTTAACCAAGAGGCAAAATAAATCTTTCCTTCCTTAAGTTGTTTTTGTTAGTTATTAACTATATATAAAACCCTCTTGAAAACTTACTGAACAATCCGGGGTTTATCAAGTAGCTAGTGCATAATATTTCAATGGACGCTCTGGTTTAATTGCTTGAACAACTCTGTGGACTAGATGAAGAAACTAATCTTTGAAGGGGTTAAATATCTTCAAAGTCAGTTGGGTAGTAGTTGTTACATCTAGGATTCAAACTACCTGCTCTATTACAGAAGCATTTCTCTGACTCACTATTATGTCTCATTTACATTTCTGTTTTTATACATAAGAAGATATATGACACGATGAAAAGACATACATATAACGTACTCTCATACCTCCAATTGTGTATTTGTTTATAGATTAGTAAATAATAATATGTGTGTAAGACATAGAAACAGAAGTGTTGTAGGATAAAGCTAACCCTTTATGCCAGAATGTATGACTTGCCCGCTGCTACTCCTGAGAAAGATTCCAAGTTTTGTGTTGCAATGTGACTAGTTCAACCTTCATCACATTGACCCAAGCTGTTTCAAGATTTTTAGTGTGAAAAATAGAATATATAAAAGATAGACTTCTATGTGCAATACATTGTTCTACAATTTGCCTCTGGATAAACACACAATGGTTTCTATAGAGTATAAATATATACATCATTTAAATAATTCAGAATAGCTAAGGGGGTTGCAATAAATAAAAAGTGAGGCTGCTAGCCTTTTGAAATATTTGCAAGAGCCTGATTTTTCTTTTAAAGCCAATATTGCTCATATTTATTTCTACTTATTTCTGGTGTGGTGTTCAAGTACTTACAAAAGAGCATAATTTTAGCCTCTTGTTTATTTATAAGAGATAATTCTGGCATATATACCACCAGTGGTTCTAACAAATGTGACAAGGCAGCAAATAAAAACATGCTTCATTTCTGAAGTCCCAGGGCGCTGGAGTTCAGTGTGTGATCAAGTTTTTCAAATAAAACACTTTCAGGATCAGTCACGAATTTCTTTATAATTTGGTAACAAATTTTAAAAGGAAATGTAGATATGTTAAAAAATAATGCCACTCCTGGGTTCCTGCTGGCTCAGCCATTCTGTTGGATTTGGGCTTGGAAAATACATCTAGAAGAAGTACAATCTACCATAAAGCTTAGATATTCTCATATGGCAGTCTTTCCCTTTGGAAGTCACAAAATGAAAATATTCACATTTCCCCGGGACATTAATTTTAATAATCTTCAATGTATTTTGGTTCAAACAAAGAGAGGCATGCAATGGAAAGGGCACATTTCCAAAGTTCTTCTATAAAATTAGAAAATGCTTCAAAGAATCTTCACATATACAGAAACGACCAGGACTCAATTTCCCTGTATCTTTGCAATTCACTGTAATCTCTGGTAGGGCTTCCTCAGAGGAAGTGTCTGAAATCTCAGAAGTCACCACTGAGAGACTTTGAGGTAAGGAGAAGTTATTTAATCACTGGAAATGATCTTTAGGTTCTTCCAAAGCAGGTGAGCACAGCACAGTGCTACTTAGGTCTCTGCCTTCATATTCTTAACAAGATTAGTCTTCAAAAAAGTATAGGCTTTCCAGCAGTACTTGTCTACTCAGATTAGGACATGAACTCATATGAAGGCTTTCTAAGAACTTCTGGCATCTACTGAAATTATAATTTTACATAACTTATTTTAGAGTGATTATTTTTAATATTCTTTTTCAAGAACAGAATGAGATGGCTGAAAATCTAGGGTTTAGATGTGGTTTATGGATATAATTATATTTATTTGTATTTGTGTATGTACCATGTATGTCTGTGTTTGCATATGTATGGGTGCCAGTGTGACACAGCATGTGTTTGGAGGTCGGAGGACAACCTCAGGTGTTGGTCCTCACCTTCCATGTTGTGTAAAACAAGGTGTCCCTAGGTCTTTGCTGTTGCATACCTCAGACTGATTGGGTGGTAAATTCTGGGGATTCTCCTGTCTGTGCTTCCCAGCATGGCATAGATGCTCTGGAATTATAGAGTGCTATTGTGTTGTATCTGACTTTCCATGGGTTCTCGTGATACAAACTCAGGTCCACATGCTTGTGACGCAAGAACTTTATCCAGTGAGCCTTATTACCAACCTCAATATATTCTATTTTGCAAATTCCCTTTTTCTTACAAATCATAAATTGGTGTTACAGGGTTCTCTGGAAACTGGAAGCTGTTCCCACAATAGGCTTCTACTTGTTCTGACTGAATATCGACACTTCATGCAGATTAATTGTTCTTTGGTTTGCTCTAGTCTCTATCACTCCCTTTGTTTGCTGTAGTCATCCAGTTTCCCTCACCTGTTACACTTCTTGCTGTTTAAGACAAATATGCTCATGCTAATTAAACATTTTAACTGTTAAATAACCATCAAGCAAAACACTTTAGTCAAAATGGCTGTATAAATGAAAATATCTATGATGTATGATGTAATGGAACCAATGATTTATTGCTTGATAACTACCAATATTTTAAAATTCATTCTAATTAATGACAAGTTTGAGCCCAGGTCAAACAATTTTTAAGTGATGGGAGAAAAGAAATTGCCTTGAGAAATTAAATTTGATTATTTAGAAAGTCCTTTCCTACACCTATATCTTACAGAGTACTGCCTGTGTTTTCTTCTAGCATTTTCAGAGTTTCAGGTTTCATATTGAGGTCTTTGATCCATTTGGAGTTGAATTTTGTGCAAGGTGAAGAGAAGGTTCCAGTTTCATAATTCTACAGACGGAGATCCAGTTTTGATAATAGCATTTATTGAAGATGCTTTCTTTTCTCCACTGGGTGTTCTTGAGAACTTTGTCAAATATCAGGTGTCTGAAGAGGCATGCCCTCATGTTTGGGTCTTCTGCTATGCTTCACTTTTCTGTTTATGTTTTTGAGCAAGTACCATGCTGCTTTTATGACTAAGCTCTTTAAGACAGTTTAAGATCTGGTATGGAGATACCCCTAGAATTACTTGCTTTTGCTCAAGATTGCTTTGGCTGTCTGGGATAGTTTGTGATTCCTAATGAATTTAGGATTTTTTTTAACTCTGTAATGAATGCCATGAAGATCTTGATTGGCATTGCTATCGTTGCTTTCTATAGTAGGGTGGCCACTCTCACAATATTAATTTTACTTATCCAAGAGCACAAGACAGGCCCTTTCATCTCCTGGTGTCTTCTGCTATCTCTCTCTATTCATAGGTTGGCTAGGTTTACCTTCTTTATTTGGTTAGGTTTATCTTAGATTATTTTTTATGCTTTTGTGAATGGGAGGGTTTCTATGAATGCTCTCCCCAGTTGCTTGTTACTGCTATATAGAAAGGCTACTGATTTTTGTAACCTGATTTTTTTAACCTGGACATTTGTTGAAAGTATTGATAATTTCTACCAGTTTCCTAGTGGAATTCTTGGAATCTCTTATGTATGATATTATGTCATCTACAAATAGAGATAATGTGACCTCTACTTTTCCAAATAGCACTCCTTCAATTTCCTTCTCTTATCTTATTGCTGTCATAAGAGGTTCAAGCATTATTAAAAGGAATGAAGATAGTGAATAGCCTTGTCTAGCTCCTCGTTTTAGGGAATGCTTCCAGTTTTTCTCCGTTTGAAATGACGTTGACTGTGGGTTTGTTGTAGATATTTTTAACTATGTTGAGGTATGTTTCCTTCAGTCTCTAGGATGTTTAACATGAAATCATGTTGGGTTTTGTCAAAGGCCTTTTCTGCGTTATTGAGATACCAATGTAATCACTGTTTTTAAGTCCATTTATATAATGTATTACATTTATCGGCATACATATATTGAACCATCCTTGCATCTCTGGAATGAAGCTGACTTGTTCATGGTGGATGATATTTTTGATGTGTATATGTGGGGGGTGAGTATTTTCTTGAAATCTTTGTCTTTGTTCATGAAGGATATGAACCTATAGTTTTATTTGTTGTTGTTGTTGTTGTTATATCTTTACCTGGTTTTGGTACTGGAGTGATGTCTTTTCATGGAAGGAGTTTGGGGGTTCGTCCTTCTTCTGTTTCTCTTTTTGAATAATTCAAGAAGTATTGGTTGTAGATCTTCTTGGAATGCCTGGTTGAATTCCACAGTGAATACATCTGGTCTGGACTATTTTATTTGGAAGACTTTGTATTGCTGTTTCCACTTCCTTATTTGTTATGCGTCTGTTTAAGTTGTTGATCTATTCTTGATTTAGCTTTGGTGGTTTCCATGAATTTAGAAATTCATCCCTTTCTTTTAGATTTTCAAACTGAATAGAGAATGTATTTTTAAAGTATTCTTGCATAATGTTCTGGATTTTTGGGTGTGTGTAGTGATAGTTCCCCTTTCATTTCTGATTTTGTTGAGGTTTGTTTTATGCCCCAGTATGTGATCAATTTTAGAGAAACTTCTATGGGATGATAAATAGAAAGTGAATTCTTTGCTGCCGGGATGAACTAATAGGTAGAGTCTGTCAGTTCCATTTGATGTCTGATGTCATTTAATTTAGATGTCTATTAGAGATAGTGGGGTATTGAAGTCACCAACTATTACTGATTTGGGGTTAATCTGCATCTTATAATCCTGTAGTACTCTTTTCAATGAAATTGGGTGCACCAGAGTTTGGTGCTGATGTGTTCATAATTGTACTATCTTCTTGCTCAGGCATTAGGGTCAACAATTGACAAGTATGACCTCATTACATTAAAAAGCCCCATACATCAAAAGAAACAACCCAGGAAGTGAAAGGAAACCCATTGAATGGGAGAAAAACTTCACTAACTACATATCTTACAGAGGAGGAATATCAAATTTAGAAAAATCTCAAAAAATTCAAACCAAAAAAAAAGGTTAAAAATCACCTTAAAAGTGTTCAACAACCTTGCAAATTAGAGAACTGTAAATCAAAACCACTTTAAGATTTCATAATACTCCATTCAGATGGCCTAATATCAAGAGAACAACAGATACCACATGCTGGCAAGGATATCAAGAGTGGGGGATGTTCATTCACTGCTAACAGGAATGCAGATTTGTGCAATCACTACTGAAAGCAGTGTGAAAATCTTAAAAAAAAAAAAAAAGATTCATTTAAAAATGAATATATCATAATATCCAGTTGCATCTATCCTTAGCATATACCCAAAAGACTCATTCTACTGTAGAGATCCTTGTACATCCATGTTTATTGCTGGAAACAACCTAAATGTCCCCCAATTGATGAATGAATAATGAAAATGTGGTAGGTTTGCACAATGGAGTTCTACTTAGTGGTCATGAAATGTGCAGGTATGTGGATAGAACTAGAAACCGTTATACAAAGTAAAGTAACACAGGCTCAGAAAAACAGCAAAATTATGTTCTCCCTCACTTGTGGATCTTAGCACCGATCCCTTATATGTGAGTATACATCGTGATGTAATAGCAGGAAACAGGAAAATGGAAAGGAATTACAGAGTAGAGGGAAAGAAAGAACCCAAGGGACAGAGAAGATAGTAAGAAATAGATGTTACCAAGAGGGAACTGTGGAAAATGGGGGTATTTATCAGGGGAGGGAGGAAGGGAAGGACATACAAAGAACATGGAGCTAAAGGGGAAGAAGGAGCTCAAGAGAGAGGGAATAGTAGGAGACAAATATTTTCAAGGAGAAAATGGGGTGAACGATTTTAGACAGGAGAACCCCCTCTTCAAGTTGTTGGCCAAGATTGTCCAAGAGACTCCCCAAATTACACAGGCAGTTTCCACAGTCCTTGATTGCTTCCCAGAACTATGGATCCTTATATTTACAAACAACTATAGTGTGCACCACTCATGAAAGAAGTTATTTTCTGCAACAGATACTGTTACAGAGTTCCCCAATTGATCATACCCATAGAATATACATCTGATAAATGCCCAGCCTTAGGTGCACATCTTCAGTGACACTCATACCTAAGGCTAGTGGATCTTAGCAGAACAGGTTAGAGAGAATACTAAATACATCCCTCAACTCTCACCAGTGAAGCTTTCTCATACAACGAGTGTGATGCACACAGAGGGCCACAACTGGCTAAGTTTTAGAGAATAAGAGACTGAAGAGATATGTGCCTGGCTAGGACCCCTATATTAAACCTTACCCACCCACATGGCTCAGGGACCACGTGGAAGAGGGAGCAGAAATATTGTAAAAGCCATGGTTGGTGTATGAACATAAGGAAATAGGCTTTCGGGCCTCTGGGAACTTGCTCATATGAACTTGCAACAGTGGTGACAGCATGGATATGACCCACGCTGACTCAATCAGACAAGAACCCAGCATAGTACTGGGAAACTGGGCAGCAGACCTCAGCCACAGCTGAGGAACTTTTGTCAACTGATTACTGTTGGGTGAGGAAGAGTTGATATTCTTTAAGGGAGTGACTCTAGATAGGCTAACTCGAGTCCAGTGTATGAACTTCCACTGAGGGATATCTGGGTACAAATGTGGACTTGAATGGGCCTTAATGTATACGGCAGAATGCATGAAATTTATTGTTCAGGGGCTATGGTGGGTGCAGTTGGTCTATGTTGATTAATATATATTATATGAAATATACAGCTCAACAAAACTAGACATAATTTTAAAAATTATTTATTTACCTGTGTACAA
>NW_008360331.1:7898835-7907935 GCF_000622305.1 Nannospalax galili | reverse complement strand
GGTGTCTAATTAATTATTAGAAGTTATAATAACTAACATTTGTCATTACCTCAATGTTGAACTTAAATGTTGAAATTAAACTTAGTTTAATTTGAAAAACTGTTACCATACAAAGAAATCTTTATCTGACCCATTTTTATTTTATACTCCTTGATTTTACTGTATACAAACTGTGTCCAAATTGCAAGTATGGGTTTGTATTTATTATTCTTTGAAAAATAAAGTTAGGAATGTTTTGTAACTGTTAACTCATCATCAAATTTTTGTAAAGGTGAATGAAAAATGAAGAAAAAAAAGATAGAGTATAACTATTCATGTTACTTGTGCTTGTCACTAAATAATGATATCTAAAGATCAGGCTGCTCAATTACTTCTGGTTTTGAGAATTTTGTTTGTTTTTGCAAAGTTGTTTGTGATCATTAATCCTCATTATAACTGAATGTATTTAAATTCACCAAGATTAGTGAGGGATGCCTCTGGCTATGTCTATGACTGCTTCCAGAGAGGATTAACTGAGGGTCAAGACTAACCTGAATGTGGACATAACCATCCAAAGCACCAGAATTTAGGGTGGGCAGATGAAATAGGAAAGAGAAATAGAACAAAGACAATTGAACATCAGCATTTTTCTTTCTCTGATTCCCGGCCTGCCATGAAGGGATAAGCATTTTTTGAGACATGGTTTTGCTGCCATAAAATACTGCCCAAGCACATTGACACAAGGAAACCTGTATAAAATCTTCTGCAACTGTTTTTGACAATATGCATTTCCTCCCTTAATTTTTTCTATCAGATTCTTTGGTCACAAGGTTATAAAATTATTAATACACAAAAATTTTATGAGAAAAGTATAGTCCTAGCTATGACTAAGACTGATCATTTGGTTCTGAAGAGTTTGGAACTGGTTTATGAGAAGAATTTGGAAGAGTTTAGAAGTGCAGGCTAGAAAATTCCTAGAATTCTGAAGCAGAGTTTAATGGGTAGTTCTTGTGGGACCTCAGGCGATCAGAACACCAACAGGAATGGAAGCAGCAAAGACTACAGAATTTCACATGGGAGCAAAATTTCTACTGGTGAATAAACTAGAGTCTATTCATGTTATATTATGGCAAAGAGCTTGTCCTCATGTGGTCTTTGCAGTAAAACTTTGTAAGAGGCTGGGTTCAAGTGAGATTAGATAAATTAATTTGGCAAAGGAACTTTCAGGAAAAGATGGCATGTTCGTTTCATGGTTATTCCTGCTTTGTTTCAGTCATGTTTACAGTGAGAATAATGACCAACAAGGAGAGTAGAATAATTTGAAAATAAAAAGAAAAACACAGTATAGCCATAAAAGAAATGGTGAAAGTTTTAGCCAAGAAGGGTGTAGGTTATTTAAAACTATCAGTACAATTCAAGAGAAACCAAATACTTTGTAATGAGATAATAGGAAGATGGCTAGACCCTATACATTGTATGCTTCAATGTATAAACTATATACTTATTTGAAAGATTTTGCCTTGGGAAGAGAGAGTTTCTCATTAACCTGTTCCCACAAGGCTATCTAGGGAAATCATTTCCCTTGTTCAAGTACTTCAGCACTGAAAGGCCACTGATTTCGTAGTTTGAGGGCCCCCACTACTAACCCAGCTGGTGTTGGCACATTGCATGTAGTCCTATTTTTGGAGGAATACAGAATGAAAAAGTAGGGATAATAGAGGTTTTCCACCAGGTAATTAAGGAAAGCCTGGGACACCTGGCAATGTTTACCAGGGCTGAATTCCCTCCAAGGAGCCGTGAGAGGTCACTGCTTGAGTATGTGAAGGTAAAGCCTCAGATGCAATGGGCGTCCCAGGACATTGGATATACAAGTTTGTGAAACATCTTCCAAAGAAAGCTTCAAGGGAAATGTGGGTGAAGCCCAAGACAGAGGCCATGTAAGCTGAATACAGGAATGTCCAAGCCCTTTGGAATTCAGGTCATCACATTGCATTCTCCAGATTCCAGAACATGGAGCCACATGATTTAACGTTTGCCCTGGAAGGTTTTGGCATTGCTTTTTTCTAATCCTTCTTTGTGTGTTCCTTCTTGTTGGGAATGCTTACTCTCTGTGATTGTCTATTTGAAGTATGAAACTTTTTTATTTCATTTTTCAGAGGCTCACAGGTATGAGTTTGACTCGAGTCTCACAGAAATAATTGAACTTAAGACTTTTGAACAATGCTGGAAGGGTTAAAACTATGGGGACTCTTGAAGGTGAACAGCATGCATTCTGCATTATGAAAAAATCATGAGCCTTTTAGAACCATGGTTGGAATATTATGGTTGAATGTGATGTTTTAAGTGAGTCAGGCTGACCAGGGGTGACTTGAAATAGTTTGCATTTTCAACATGACCGGATTGAGAAACACCCCCAGACATTGGTAAGGTATACTATTTGGATTTCAGGGTGTTTCAAGAGAAAATTTACTGAAGAAGGAAGAGTTACCATGAGCTACCATGAGCTACAATGAGCATGGACTACACCATGTTCTGTTATCCCAGGTGGACAAAGTAGATGATAAAAGAGAAGCTGATTCAGTATTATTTTGCCCTGTTTTCTATTTCCTTGTCTCCTCCCTACATATTTCTGTTGCCATTATGTTCTGGGCCAAGCAGTCATGAATAGAGTCCTATGAAATTGTGAATTAGAATAAATTATCCCTCTTTGAAATTGTTCTTTCAGATATTTTGGTCACAGTGATTTTAAAATTAACTAATATTAGTTCCCAGAAAACAATCCAAATCAGAGAAATTAACCCTTTGAAGTAATACAATGTGAAAGATTTTTTTCATTAGACAGTTTAAAAAGGGAAATAAAAATTTTCTATGTTGAATTTTTTTGTTTTCATGTCTTATACATTAAGTGCTCATATCAACTTTATTTTTCATCAAAATGTCAGCCAAAATAATTTGCAAAATATTTTTAAGTATTTGAGGTAACTTTTTTGTCATAAACAGTTTTTAACTTATGCTAAATAAATTATTTTTGGTTATAAGATGGTTTTACAGTAAACGTTTATCTTGGTGTCACTTTTGGAGATACTAAATCTGATCCTTACAGTAGTTAACCCTGATATTTAGAAAAATACACTTCTATTTTGGTTTTCAGTTCATTAAGATGCTGATCCTCCTGTAGCACCAACATTCTGACATAAGTGGCTATAGCTTAATATCTAGTTCTGTAAAGAAAACACAATTTTTGAAATACTTTTTCAATCCTTTGTGGGAAATGTTTCAACTGTCATAAGAATTCTCATCAGTACATAGTGACCTACTTTTTTTTTTTTGAAAACTAGAGAAGGAGACCAGATATGGTGGTACATGCTTATTCTTAGCACTCTGGAGGCAGAGGCAGGTGGGTCTCTGTGAGACAAAGGCCTTCCTGGTTCACCTTAGCAATTTCCAGAACAGTTGGGGCTACAGAGAGACCCTGCCTCAGTGGAGAAGAAGAAAAGTTCATTATTAATTTTAGTCAACCATCCTATTCCCTCTGCACTCAGGTACTGAATATATCATGTTGGGTTTTTATTTGAAGAACAAAAATGTATATACTATTTTTATGACTAGGGGATCCAATGTTATAAAATATAAACAAGAAATTGGATGTCAAATTCTTGAAAGGGGACACTGAGTAATATAACAATCTCCAGGTGATAAAACCAGACATAGTAAAGCACAAGAAAACCAACAACAAGAATGATATTAAAGAAAAATGTTTTCAGAGCAGTTTTTGATGATAATTTTTAGAAAGAAATAGTTTTTTCATAGTATGGTACTGACCTTTACAATGTGGGTATGTTCTGAACCGAAGACTTTTACTTAACCTTGCACCCAAAATGTTAATCTTAGCACTGAGTTCCTTTTGTAACCTAAAGCATATAGCTTTAATTCTTCATTGCTCTTCCTTGCCCTGGATCAAGAATAATGTTTGTAAGTGTGTCTTTGGATATTTGAATATTCAAGAAAGCTCTGCAGACATTGCTTGATATCCCTTGGAAGGTCTAGAAGCAAGGAAGATATGAAGAGTATCCAATGCATATTGCAATGATACATGGAATTAAACTGAAAATGTGTGTTGCTGGTTGGATGTGTCTCAAGTCAGTAGAGCCCAGAAAGGAAAATCTTCTGACAAGTCTATGGAGGACACTTCATGTTAAAACCTCCACAATGGCTGAGAGGCTAATTACAGGAATAGACATTATTCTGCTGCGTCACCAAGCCCAATTCCGGTAAAATTAAAACCATGCCATATTTCCAATATGGAAATTATCTAAATCTTCTTAATTGTTTTTATTTTTTAAGGAAGTATCTCTGTGTAGCCCCAGCTGGCCTGGAATTCACTGGGTAGACCAGGTTGACCTTGGTCTCACAGACATCCACCTGCCTCTGCCTCTGCCTCTGCCAGGCTGGGATTAAAGGCATGTACCATCACACCCAGCAATTTATCTAAATCTTTAAATATATGCATTAACAATATCTTCAGAGACTATTTTTATAGTGTATATCCATTTGCTGTGGTTATCTTTGTTTAAGTCATTTTTGTGCTGTTATTTGATTGCTATAGTCTCAATGTCCTTCCTAGATTTCTGTGTTGATATCTATTCATTATTGTGATGGTATTAGTAGTAGGGCTTTGTGAGGCGACTAAGTCATGAAGATAAAAATCTCAACAAAGAGGGCATTGTCTTTATAAAAAGTACCCAAAGGAGCTGCCTTATCCCTTCCAAAATGCTAAGGCACAATGATATGGTGTTCACCAGATAATGAATCTATAACCACCCTAATTTCATCGTCTCTGGAAATGGGGAAATATGTTTCATTGTATACAAGCTATCAGCTTATATCATTTTTTAAAGCAGATTGCATGGACTAAGGCTTTGATATAAGAAAACACTAATATTACTAAAAGAAATTACTATCAATAGGGTCTTTTTAACATTATTTTTTCCTCAAGAAATTTCTTCTCGCAAATAGTTTTCACCACACTTAATTAAGACAGAATTCAGAAGATATTTTTAAAACTTCCTCTTCATAGTCAAGCAAAATGGTTTACATTTAAATATATCTTTTTTCAATATGAACTTTTCAAAAATTTTCTGTACTTTTGCATGTAAAAATCTTGGCACTTCAGGGCCTGGCATAGACTTTTTCAACTGATTAAAATAGGTTGTGCTAAATAGGCTGTTTAGACAGTCAATTATTAATTTTAAAGTATTAAATATAACTTGGATTAATAATTCTTTAAATGTACAAAGAAAATTCACTTTACAATTCAAAATGTTTTGGTAAGAACTTTCCCTTGACCATAAATAGAGAATTCTTTATGTATTAAAGATTTATGTACTCTATGCCCAGGTTTTCATAGTTTTCCTTTTTCAAACATTCTCCAGGGAACTGGTTGTTCTTTAATGAGGTCAGTCATTTCCCCATTTTGAAAAAAAAAAATGTTGAATTTCTAATATTTCCCCTTCAAACTCTTTACTTGCAAGTGACTTTAGTCCTCTTTTTCAGTAGCAAGCTCACCAGTTTTTCATGGTTCCTCTGCTTCAATCTGATGTCAAAACCTGAAAACAGCAGTATGGACTTATCATCAGGTTCTGGAGGATAAACCAAAGCAGAGGCCACAGCCAATATTGTTTGAAGGTCTATGGGACCCCACTGACCAACAACTCAAAAAGAGGGAGGCCATTCCTAGCACTGGGATTTTCATTTGCTAACCTGTGGTATCTGGTCAAGGCATTATTCCTTCATTATAGGCTAAATCCACCTGAACTATTTTAATATATGAACATTAATATATAACGTGTAATGAATATGAATATTTTAGGAGTCTTCTACAGTAGTTTGTTTCTGTTTGTCTTTTCCAAGAGTTCTTTAGTTACCCCTCCCCATATTCCTTCTCTACTCTACCCTCTTTTTCTCCATCCCATTTAATCCTTCTTGTTTTATTCCACTGCCCCCTTCCCATCTCTCCTCCTCAGAAAGTATCCTCCCATGGCCCCTTACTAGTTTCCATATGTATCATATCATTTCCACAAAGGCTCAGGTGGCTGTTTAGAAGAGTGGGTGGAAACAATCTAAAAGCTAGAAGTGGTAGATTATTACAGGGTAACAGTGTTTTCCTGACACAACAGGGAAGTCACACATATAAACTCTCATGTTTATGAGAATATGCAAAAGACCTGAGCAATCTAGAACCAGACGAAACTCAAAATGGAGCGGGAGGGAGACATTGAGGTCCACCCATAGCTGATGAACTATTCGTATTGATAGATGCTGGGAAAGGTAAAATCAGCTTTATTTAAGGATGTAGGCCCACATCCACAGTTACTTAGGTAACACAAATTAGATTGAATGAGCTTCTTTTAAGAAAGGATACACAAAGTCGAGAAGGTAGGGTAGCAGAGGTAGATTTGAGAAGAGATTGGGGGGTAGATATGATCAAAATATGTTGTATAAAATTCCCAAAGAATCAATAAAGACATTATTTGAAAAAAACTTGAGAACCTACCAAAAAGCCTCAGTAAATGGATCTGTGTCCTGCTGCTCATTGCCCTGTGGGGCTGCTGCAAGCTAACGGAATTGTTAAAGGTGCTGTCCGTTATTCTCAGCTCCAGCACTGTGTGTCACATAAAGTTCAAAATCACTTTTCAGTTGTGATCTTCTTCAGGAACCCCCACTGATATCTAATGAAACTTGGGAATTTGTTAAAGAGTTGTCCAAAACCCCTGAATTCTGTGTCTCAACCATGGACACTTTAACTGTTGAAATAAGGAAACGATAGTCTTAAAATTACAGATACAATAGTCTTCCAAAATGCAGAGAAATTGCTGGGAGGACATAAATAATCATTTGAGTAACTTTAAAACACGGAAGTGAAAATATTATGGTGGTGTTGGTAGTGGTGGTGTGTGTGTATGTTTGTATATCTTTGCTTCTTTATATGTGTAAAACATATGTGTGTACACTGTGTATTTCTGTGTTGTGTGTGGTGTGTGTTTTTGCTTGTGTGGTGTATATGTATATGGGAAACCTAGTCTGTATGGTTCATGTGTGTTTGTACAAGTGTATGTAGAGTGTGTGTTTATGTGGGCATATGTAAGTATATGTTTGTGTAGTGCATGTATATGCGGTGTGTATGGTGTGTGTGTGTGTGTGTGTGTGTAATGTGTGTAGTTCCTGCGTATGCATGTTATATCTTTCCAAAAGGCATTTGCTATTTGAAAGATAAATGTAATTATTTATTTCCTTCATTAATTAAAATCTTCTTGAGAATCACAATCTTGGTCTTCAAATGCCATCTCTAAGCATGAGCTACTTTAAGTTATACATGATATATCATCCCACCATCAGTGAATAGATCCATATTTAGAGCCTTTTGTAATTGATTATAATTTTAACAGGAAATTAGTAATTCTGATATTAAAAATATAATTGTACTGGAAAATATAACATTAAAACTGCTAGTGAAAGAGAGAATATCGTTCTTCTGGCTTTTTCAAGATCATTATTTTTGCTAGTATGATGCTTGAATTTTAAGGCATTATTATGAGAATATTAATTCAAATCCAATTAAATTTGCAGTCTTCTTTTTACTGTTCTCAACATAAACTTTTAAAAAGATCTCCATTTCATTATTAAAATACACAGTTTCACACAGAAAAATTCATTTTTAATACAATTGACACTAAGATGCACATGTATTTCTGATCTCTATATATCTGATTATATTGTCAGTTACTTTCTGAGCTCCTTGGTATCTGAGCATAGATATAGAGTTGGCAGGTAGATTTCAATGGTAACATTTTTCACATCTACTAATTATTAAGGAGCAAATTTTTATGCTTTGATGAATTATTATTATTATTATTTTTTATTTATATACCCACTTCCCATGTAGCACCCTCCCATAGCTTCCTTCCCTCCACTAGAGCCCTTATACTCTGATATCTCTGCTACTGTCTGCTGTGTTGTCAGCACCCCAAGCCCTTCCTTACTACTTGCCCTTCTGGTGAATCTAGTTAGCCTATCTAAAGGTCTTTGTTTTAAGAGGGTCAGCTGTTCCTCATCTTGCAGTAGTCAGTTATCAATATTCCTTTAGATAAGATCTGGGTCTGCTGTTCATTTTCCCAGTTCTATGCTGGGTTACTATCTGGGAGTCCCTTTGGCCATCCTGGCCAACTCAAAAGAAGGTATTGCTTGTCTGGCATTGTTGCGTGTTATGTAGCCTTTAGCTACACATATGGACGATTATGAAATTATATTGGCCCCTTTAATCTTTGGTTATACTTTCGTTTTGGGTGTTTAAGGCCATACAGTTGGTCCAGATAAACCGATTTATTTTTACTCTTAAGGTCTTTTGAGGATCTGTGAAGACCATACAGTAGGCCCAAATAAATCAATTAACTTTTACACTTATGGTTGTTTGAGGATCTGCTCCTCAGGGGTCACATGGGCTTGGGAGGAGCCCCTGGCTCCTTTCTTTCACCAGTACCACCTATGTGAAGATAAGTCAAAGGTCCTACTTGACCATGGTTGACTGCTCGACCATGGTTGGCTTCGCTTGGAATCATGGAGGAAATGATTCCTCTATGTTGACCCTCCTCTTTGTAGACCAGACACTAGTTCGAATCCATCTGGTGGGTTCTCCTCAGCCTCCTTGATCAAGAGGACAGGTGACCCACCACCATTATAGGACATTTTGAGAGATGCTCATAGTCCCCTGGATCTAGTAGACCTAGGAGGGCAAGGAGAAAAATGTGTCCTTTATGTCCCTCTGACCAAATTGTTATAGACCTCAAGTAATGTCTTTTAAACACCCAAGAAAGTTAGTTCCACCAGTCTGGTATTTTTAATTATTGTGTGTCATGTAGATAAATCTTGGGCAAAGACCATTTGTTCTCAGATGAGCCTTACCTAGACATATATTTCTTGATCTGCTATGATAAATGGCAGTAGGTTGTAGGAGTAATATGGCTCCCTCTGGTTTTCAAAACTAGCTAGGCATTATTTATCTCTCACATTGTCTCACCCCTCCATCATGGTTTCCCCAATTAAGGTACCCCCATTTACCCTTCTC
>NW_008360331.1:7871218-7898644 GCF_000622305.1 Nannospalax galili | reverse complement strand
ACCTAAAAATTTACAGCCAATTTTGAAAGAGATGCATCTTAGCTCTGGAAATTGTTATTGAATATGTCAATGCTATTGTAATGAAATGCTCCTTCTAATTAAAAAAAAATTTCTAAACAAAAAAGAAATGTACATAAACTCCTCTTTTGTCATACCAGTTTTCACCACAAATTATCACATGATGAGCTATAAAGAGAGCACAGTACTAATAAAGACAGAGACAAGGGCATTTTTCTGCACCTTCCATTTAGTTTTCTGTATTGACAAATGACACCTTTCTATGGAGGGAAATTAGATTTAGTTGCAGTACTATTTTTCTGTGTTTACTGAAACAAATAATTGCAAATGGGGTTGCATAAAGCAATATTAATATATTCCAAAACAGTTCTTGAGGTAGGAAGTTTGAAATTAAAGTGTTACCTGTACTACACACATTTTGAAACTCTTGGGTGTGCAGTCTCTTTCTTGACTTTACCACTTTGTCTCCATGCATTCTTATGTGATCAGATCCCTCCAGTGTTTATGTTTATATTTATATCGAGTCCCTTTCTGTTTATCTGTTCGTTCTGTGTCTCTAATCCAAATTTGCCACCTTTTCATAAGAATACCTATAGTGTCATTTAGGATTCAGTTACATAATCCATGTTTATCTCTTCCCCAAATCCTCCACTTAGGACAAAAGAAAGTAGAGTTTTTTAAATAAATAATTTATTGAGAATTTTGTACATGCATATAAGGTGCTTTGATCAAATCCATGCCCACTCCCTCCCCTCCAACTCCTCCCATAACTCCCCATCACTATTTTCTGATAACTTTATGTACTCTTTCTTCTTTGATTTATTTATTTATTTTTATGGGGCTTTTCACTACTCTAACATTCCCCCCTCTGAAGAGGTAACCCTAAAATATTTTAAGGATTAGATATAAGCTCCCAAATACTTTCAAAGTTTTTGGCCTTTGGAACAGAGTATGTTGCTAAGAGGCCGAAGGACATTTTGACTTTTAGCCAAAAAACTGGCTACTTTTCTTTGGGGACTTTTTACCCTAACTGCCCAGGAAATTCCTATCTCCTATTCTTATCTCACCACCCTCTGAAGAGGTTACCCAAATTGCCATTAGTGAATAGGGACACACACCACTCTGGCTTCTTCCATGCTGAACAGGGATGCAGGGTGAGGCAATTGGGGTACCCCTTCAGTGTGTCTATCTAAAAGACTCCCAAATTGCATTACTCTTATCCTTAAGGGGAAAAGAAAGTCCTTTAGTTGTGAATAGGAGCTGTGAAGGAGAAGTAAAGGCAAGAGTAATTAGCATTACAAGTTCTAGACAGGGAACTAGAAAAAAGTCAGAACAGGGCAATTTTCAAATATGAGAGTCTATTGGAATTTCCTGACAAGGGCTTCCAAAAGCATCCCTCTATTGGGTTTCTCCTCGTTTTTCTTTTGTCTTCCAAGGCTAGAATATAGAGTGATAGATTTGGGATTTGCTTTCAGGTATTTTGATAGTGGTTGGAGTGGTTAGAATCAGTGTCAGTTCCCTCTCAAAGGCTCCTAGATAGGTGGAAAAAACGAATTTGTCTATCATTTTAGAACAATGGCTACTTGTCTCCCTTAGCTACAGGAGGGCACTACAGTATTGCAGACCAAGATTTGATGTCTTACATCTGAGCAGCACTCTTTGCTTAGGAAGAAAATCATCAATGAGAAATAATTGTCTAAATAACTTTTTATACAGGCTTAAGCCTAATGTCTGGAAAGTGTAATCCCTTGAACTCTTAAAGAAATGTACTGATGAATTTATTCTTTTGTTATACTTTCCTTCTGGGTATTTAAGACTGAACAGTTGGCCCAAATAAATCAATTTACTTTTACACTTAAGGTCATTTGAGGATCTGTTCTTCAGGGGTCACATGAGCTTGGGAGGAGCTGCTGGCTCCTTTCTTTTACCAGTTTCATCTATGTGAAGATAAGTCAAAGGTCCTGCTTGACCATATCTGGCTTCACTTGGAAGCATGAATGAGATGTTTCCTCAGAGTTGACCCTCCTCTTTGTAGACTGGACACTGGTCTAAGTCTATTTTGTGGGGTCTCCATGGCCTCCTAGATCAAGAGGACAGGTGACTCACTACAGTTACACAACATTTTGAGAGATGTTCCATAGTCCCCTGGAACTTAGTCGACCTTGGAGGGCAAGGGGCAATAACTCTCCTTTGTGTCCCTCTGGCCACATTAGTAAAGGTCTCAAATTATGGCTGTTAAACATCCAAGAAGGTTAGTTCCACCAGTCTGGTACTTTTACTTGTCATGTGCTATGTAGATAAGGCTTTGTTCAAAAACCAAATACTCTCAGATAAACCTTGACTAGATATATTTTGTTCCTTAAACAAGGTAACTTAACTATGACCAAAGAAATTTTAAGATGATGTGTGTTTTTGTCTCATCCTTTATATATCATAAAAAACCTAAACAGACCTTCATCACTTGCTTAGGCTTTCTCATTTTTCCTGTCTATTTTTGAAAATATCTCCATTCCCACATATTTTTAACATCTTTTACATTCTCATTTTCTTTTTTAAAAATAATTATGAGACACAATAGTATTAACAAATTTTCCATCTGTTGTGAGACTTCTTTTCCTGGGGATGCTAAGCAATGCTTATTCCCTTTTAAGGTTCTAGTGTCAAGCCAATGATTGATTAAAGTTTACTGGGGAACCAATGAATTCATTGAGCTTACTTATCGAGATAACTGAGGGGTTGCTGAATTGTATGAATGACCTGAGGGTATGCACACTGGATAGCCTTTACCCAGCATGAGTCATGCCTTCTCTTCCTAGCCTTCCCCAGATTGTATGCTTTAGCCGTCCCCACATCCAGGAGGCCATGTGTGATTAGGGTCAAATTACATACAGTTGGCTGGAAAGAGTGACTGCATAATACAGTGAGGGTCCAATGACCCTGCTTGGCGTTCCTTCAGTGACTAAGCACAACTGTCAACAAGCTCAATTGTGACGATGTTTAGAGATCAGGCTCAGCCAAAGTTGTGATGATGGTAGTTATTTCATGCAGAAGAGACTGCTATGTAGCATCATCTTATTAAAAGGACCACCACGTGGAGGCAAGTAGAATTTATCAAATTAATCGATAATTGTACTTAAGAATGAGACAGACATTGGTGGGCACTATTTAAATTGCTCCCTGTCACCAAATATTTACAACTGTCTTGTGGAAAAAATATATTCACAGGACCTCAGTCTCCTAAATACTTATTAGTTTTGAAAGTAGGGTAGCACCATTTGAGAAGAGGAAGGGGATCATCAGGATTGGGAGGGGGGTGAGAGAGGGTAAGAGGGTAGAGAGTGTGAGGATGATTGAAATATATACCTATGTGAAAATGTCATAATGAAACCCATTATAATTAATTAGCACATGTCAGTAAAAATATTTTTACATGCTTGTATCTGAGTGCTGACCTACCTCTATCATCAGGATGAATGCTCAGACATGGAGCCTGTTAATGAAACCCTATGATCATAATAAACATTGCACACATATTTCCAAAGTGTTCACGGGAAGACGTCCACAGCCTTGTTTGGACCAGAAGTGGAGAGGCTTTCTTCTCTCAGTGGACTGTGGCAAGTGTGAGTGTTTACAATAAAGAAAACGAGGAAAGAGAAAGGAAGGAAGGAAGGAATGTCGGTTATGATGACATTTTCTGGACAGAATCACGTCATCTTGCCTTTTCCTTGCTCTTTGATTAAAATGTAATAAACTAGAACATATCTGAAAAAAAAAGTTCTAAATATGCACTTTTTGAAACAAAGTGAATGCACAAAGAGTTCATAAATACAAGCCATATTTTAAGCACATTGAGAAAACTCTTGTTACTTTTGAAACTTCAGATATCTCCCCTAAATCTTCATACCTTTCCTCTGCATCTCGGTTTTCCCTGGGACTCATAACTTTCTCAGCCTTTAGTAATATATCTGCAAATCCACCCTTTAGGTACTAGACTCTGCATTTAAAATAATTCTTCCTCTTTCTTGGAGCTTGGAAAATATTTGAAGGTAAATATTTCCACAAGCCACTTCCTGCCAGTAGTCTGGGAAGTTGGATGGTGTGCTTTCATTTTGTTCAATCTACTATTTGTAGTTCAAACTGATCATGTCTCTTATTAAATACTGATAAACCTTATTAGTTTCCTATGCAAGTTTTGATAATTCACAGCATTAGTGAGAAGAGTCCTTCAGTGGCTCTTTGAAAATCTCAAATCTAGTCCTAAATTGAGAACTCTTATTGAATAGGTCCATGATTCACATGCCAATTAAAAAAAACTGTACATAGGCCAATACTTCACCAAATCATTATATGAGCTGTTTTTTTATATTTCTGAGACTCCTTTTTCCCCTCACTATAAGAAATTTTCTTACTCACTGGAAGTACATGGTGTTCTACAATTTTGTTCGTTTCTGTCCCTAACTATGCAGAGTTACCATATAGACTCCATATATTTAACAGCTCAGTCCCAAAAGGCTTCCCTCAATTCATACACCAGTTACACACAACTTATACTTCATCTTATTTATTTCCAAGATTAGTGGTTAGAACAAACCATCCCTTTAAGTTTCATAGTTGCTAGAATGAATCAAGGAACTTAGGACTATGCTAGACTTACTGTTAGAGTATGTTATCTCAGATACACATAAATAGCTAGATGCAGAGACACACAGGACACACGGAAAACTCAGGATCCCATGTCCTGTGAAATCGGGAGATAGGACTCTTTCAATGTGTGACTGTGTTTACCACCTCAGGAATAGTGTTAGTTACTTATTTTGCTCTTGGGATAAACACCATGACCAATGCAACTTCTAAAAGGAAGAATTTATTAGGTTTATGCTTCCAGAAGGATAAGTTATCTTGGTGGGGAAGTTATGGTAGGAGACAGCCAGATCAGAAGGGTGAACACTCACATCTTCATGCAGGCACTGAAGCAGAGGATGGAAACTGAAAGTGGGAGGGGGTGGTGAACTCTCCTACCTGCCCCCAGTGGCATGCTTCCTTTGGCAAGAATACATCTCTTAAAGGTTCCGTGACCCTTCCTAAATAGTGCCATCTACTAAGCAAGTATTCAAATACTTTCAGCCTATGGGATACAATCTCATTTAAACCACCACAGGGCCTGCTTGAAGTCTGTTGACTGAGGTTTAATAGAGCGCATTTCATTTGTATTTAAAAACATTACCCATTATTTTAAATCAAGGTTTAGATGTATAGATGTAATTGTGGACATTGGTGATAGTATGATTTATATATGGAACATCCTCCAAAAGTCTTATGTTTAAAGACTTGATCCCTGATACATCATATTCTGAGGTAAGGTTTTCGAGAAGTTAGTGACCATAAGACCGCTGATATTTTCAAAAGAATAATGATTTGACAGTTTCCAAATTCATGGTATTGTTGGGAGGTTGTAGAAACTGTGAGGGATGAGATTTCACTGGAGAAAATAGGTCACTGCAGGTGTGTGTCCCATCTCTGTTCCTTCCTGTCTATTTGTCTACTTCTAGACTGCCCTGATTTAAACAACTTTTATCACATACTATTGCCTCCTTGGTGCAAATTTACCACTAGCACACAGCAACAGATCAAGATGTCCTAGGTTGGGAACTTCTGAAACCCTGAGTCCAAATAAAACTTACTTCTCTTAAAGTGTATTTTGAGGGATTTTGTCAGAGTGACAAAATGACTAACAGTGATTAATTTAGTTCCTACTCTCTCTACCCTTTCCAGTACTTTAAGGGAACGAGTGAAAATCACCAGAGCATAATAAAGTTTCATTCTTTTTAGTAATCAGCCCCCATTCTGAGCTGTTGCAAGATCAGACAATATTCGGTACAGTATTTTTTTTAGTTTATTATTTTTATTTTATGTGTATGTGCATTGCCTACATGTAGGTAAGTGCACCCATGTTGTGCAATGCCCAGGAAGGTCAGAAGAGGCTGTCGGATCACCTGGGACTGGGCTACAGACAGTTGTTAGCTGCCATATGGGTGTTGAGATTTGAAACCGAGTCTTGTGCAAGAACAACCAGTGTTCTTAACCGCTGAGCCATCTCTCCAGCCCTAGGATTTTTAAAAATTAACATAAAAGCTCTGCTTGCTCTTATCAGTTAAGACTTTCAATACTTTGGAAAACATGTGCCAATACAGAAACTGCATCTTTCTTATTTCATGACACTCTTCTTTCTTCAGTGTAGTTCTACCTTTTCTCATTTTCCTGGAAATATCAAAAAGAAGCCCAGTCACAGTTAAAATTGTTGTCTGAAAATATCCTACACTAACTATCAAAATACTTTATATACAAATTCTGCTTCCAAATCACTCCAATTATTATTGTAGAATAATGCTCAGTTTCCCTCAGTTTCCAATAAATGCTCTTCATTACCAGCTGAACACTCTTTAAGTGAACATGTAATGTTAATAACTTTATTAGCATTCTGTTTATAACGCCACATATTCTCTAAGACAATAGGAAACATTCTCTACTCTTTTTCTGCGTAAAATTTGAAAAGTGATCCAAAACAACCTTAGTTGAAAAACAATCTCAAAATGTAATTGCAATGTTATTTTTCTATATCTTTTTATTTCTGCATTTGACTGCTATGAATTTTAGTTTCCAAATGTAAGGCTACAAAATGCTTTTAGCTGAATTAGTTAAATTTTTTTTTTAAAAATCTATTGAACTTTTGTGTATTTTATATATAACATCTTAACCATCTTTCTACCTCCTTCCCCATTGGCAGCCTCTCATAGACACCTTCACTGGAGTTCATGCATTCTGTCGTTTGTGTTAAGGACCACCATGTCAAGTTAGCATCCCCAGAAGTTCCTCAGTGCAAGTTCATCCACTGAGGTCTAGTCAGCCTATTTGTACTCCCTCCCATTAAGAACATCAGGTCTTTCTCACCAAGTAGTAATTAGCTGTCAATAGTTCATCGTCTAATAATGTGACCTGTTGCTCATTTCCACAGTATTGTGAAGGGTTTTTGTCTGCTTGAGTTTACATGGGTGTTATGCATGCTGACACTGTTGCTGTAGGTTCATGTGAAAGGATCCCCGGAGCTGGTAGGGATCTATTTCCATATGATCATGCACCTCTTCCCTGGCTCTTACAGTCTTTCTGCCTCTTTTCTGCAGTGGTTCCTGAGCCTTGGGTGGGTGAAATATAGGAGTCTTATTCTCTGTGCCTTGGCCATTTGTGACCTTCTGTGTTCTTGGTCCTCTGTTTGATGAGGGCATTTCATTGATGAGAGTTGATAGATTATTAGTGTTCTATGTTCCATGAACCTTACGTATAGAGGTTGCATTGTTGATGGGTCACTTAGGCTTGGGCAGTACACAGACAATCTCTGTGTATGGTCAGTTGCAAAACTGTAATAATCTCCATCTGTTGCAAAAGAAGCTTCTAAAAGATATTAATTTATCAATACTGATTACATTAATAAACAACCAGTCTCATTTTAGAACTTCTTAGTGTATTCCAAACCACTGTCTGTTTTCAAACTTCAAACTGCATCAGATTCATATAGCAGGATTGTTTACTACTATACGATTTCTTTGAATTTCCAATTTAATATAACTGGCATAATATGAGTAATTTACATTTTTGGTGGTGAAGGCACTGACCCCATTCTGTATAGAAAGTTAACTGCAAAAAGGAATTCATTAAGTTCTATGCAAATTTCGATACATGAGCCACCATAAATATCACTTGCTGATTTTTAGATGTACGGATGTTTGGGTTCAGCTCCCATCCAATCAATAAGGGTCTTTGTGCTTTCACAAGTTCTTCTGTGTGCTTCTTTGTCCTCTCAAGTTTCAGGAGCATTTACATAGTTTAGACTTATATTGCCCAGCTTTATGTTTACACAGGGAAACATTAGCCTTCTACTTTGTTTTTCAGTATACCATAAATTCCATACTATGTTTGGACAGCTGACAATATTTTAACACTCTAAATATATAATAGTATTAGTTAGAATTATAATTTAATTTATATAGGTCATTCTAAATGGTTAGAAATTTTCCTATAATCTATATACCTCAAGATTATAGGAAAGAACTAAAAATTTTAATGCATTTAAATATTTATAGATGTACTACTGTCAAAGAGAATAACCATTATCCTCTTATATATAATTACACTTAAATTTAAATTAAATTAAACCAATAAATTACAGTCACAGTAGCCATATTTTCAAAGCTCAGGGGAGTAGGAACCCTCAGGAACTTCAGGTACAGGCTATGGCAATGAGTTTTCCATTTGGATGTACTCTGGACAAATGACTTTAACTGACCTTTCCATATAATATAAACAAGCTCACAGAGTCATGTGTTTCTCTTGTACCTGAGCACTGATCCTACTCCCTCATTATCCTTCCTTGAACTGGACCCCAAATAGTACATGAGTACATGTGTGCATATTTTATTCATCAAAAATCTACAGGCAGTGCTTATCACAATGAGAGATTTTAGCTGTCTTTGTATGTGTACGTGTGTGTGTGTGTGTGTGTGTGTGTGTGTGTGTGTGTGTGTGAGAGAGAGAGAGAGAGAGAGAGAGGGAGAGGGAGAGAGAGAGATGCTAGGACTAGGCACCAAAGGGCAACATGTTGTGCACTAATGCCTACTATATTTGCATTAATACAGAAAGTTCTGATCTCACTCATCACAGGATATATGTTTTCTATTTGAAGTAAGGGTCAGGCTACTGCCTTTGAATTAGGTTGACTCTGCTGTCATGGCAACTATAAGGCATTTCTTGTAATTTCCCTTAGAAATTCTGTTTCATGTCTAATGAGCGAAAGTACATAAATAACACTACAATTTTGTTTTCTTTTAGAAGACTCACATTTTGCACATTCAGAGATGTATGCTTAAAATTTATTAAAATATGATTTGTAATTTCTCTAGTGCTTCTCTGGAGAGCTTGGTCCTTAGAGCAATAATTTCAAACTAATCCTAACGTTCTGGTTTTCATCTATCCCATCTTACTCTCAGTAGTGTTGAAATCAATAGAAACATGTCTAGCTTCCTTGAACTTGCTGGACTTCTTTCCGCGCTGCACTGTAATAATGAACTTTGATTTTTCTGTACTAAACCCACTAGAGATGCAAGGGGAACTCAAATGTTTCTTGTGTTAAAAATAACTTTTCACTTTAATAGAGAAGCAGAATCCTACGACTGAGTTTTATGAAGGGTATTGGGCAGCGATTCCTTCTGTTTAGTTGAAGCACAGTAAGTTCAGGTATTTTTAGATTTCTAAGTCGTCTCCAAACTTCCCCAGTGTCAAAGTCCCTTCCTAGAGACAACTTCCTTACTGAAGGACCATTAAGCTTGGTGACAGAAATAGCCCCAAATTTATTTGCAATATAACTACACTCGCAACTACACCAACATTCTGATTACATGAAAAAATATCCTAACTCTTAAACTTAGTTTTTAAGAGTGGGCCTGAACTCAGAGGAAACTCTTTCCCCTGTAGATGTCACATGGAAAGTCTGTCTCCTAGAACAATGATGATGGAACTGTCTTGCTGGTACACTGTCCTTGGAACTGTGTCGTCAGTCCAATTCCACAAATAATTTTATTGAAAATGGTTTCTCCAGCTTCAATTGAGGAAGCAGAAGCTTGATTCCCCCCCAATTTTGTCTGACCACCTGGTCTTCCCAGCCCTATTTCTAGAATATCTCATTCATTGAAGGTCATGAATCCTTCCCAATCTTCACTGCATTCAGTGGAGATGGGGCACTACCTTTCAGTGCTTTGACATGCTAATTCTCAAACATATCCATTCCTCCCTTATTCTCTTTTTGAGTGGATTATCAAACTGAGGTTGCCTAGGAAAGGAGATTAGGTGCTAAGGTACAAGACACAAAGGCACATAGTTTAGCAGGGGTTCGTTAAAAGTCATTAGACCAAAGGATTTTGGTAGTGTCAATTTCCTTTGATGATAAAACTTAAATTGAACTAGTGAGAGGGTATGTTGTTTTAACATCTATTCATCCCATATTGAGTTCAGTGTATTTTACTGAAGAAATGCTAATGTTTGATTATGGATCATGCTGACTCTGCCCATGGTGCAAGGATTTATGTGAGAAATCATTTCAATACTGCTATTAAACTACAAGTTTCTCAAATAAGGTTGTATTTCCTGCAGGCAAAGAGTGAACTTACCATGGAAACCCACATATTACCAAGGAAAGAGAATCAAAGAAAATTGTATTCACTAACTGAAGAGTGGTGGCATATGCCTTCAATACCAGCACTCTAGAGGTAAAGGGAGGTGGATCTCTGTGAGATTGAGGCCAGTCTGTTCTAGATAGTGAGTTCCAGGCCAGCTGGGCATACAAGGAGACCCTGTCTCAAAAATATAAAAATAAAATGTACATTTAAAAAAAAGCACAGTCACCATATTTGAGGAGGTACTGTAGAAGGGGTTCTGTTTAATGACTGTAACAAACCCTCAAAAGTCAAGAGTGTGCACTAAATTATGTGTACTTAATCTGGAAAAGTGCCAAGAAATCTTGTCATACCATAACTTAAGATTCTAAAATACATGTCAAATTTTTTTTGTAATTTATTTTTTATTGATTCCAGAATCTCATACAATGTGTTTTGATCATATTCAGATCTCATCCCCTTTCACTGTATAAGAGGGGATAGGAAGATTCTAAGAGCCAAAAATGGTAGATAAATACATGGAAAATGTGCTGTCTGGACACAACAGAGTATTTGCTCATATGAACCCATAAAGCTTATGACTGGTGCAAACAGAAAACAGACAGGTCTGAGCAAGGATGGGGAGGTGAACAACAAGCCACAGCTCTAGCTGAGTGTCTATTGGGAATTATGGATTCTGGAAGAGGGAGAGTCAGTTGCATTTGTTTTATTAATGAAGAGTAAAATCCTCATTTGACCAATAAGTACTATTTGTTTCTCAGTTTTAAATGATAGTTAACATATTTTATTGCTTAATACAGTACATGATAGTATAGTTCAGATATTTTTTCAAGAAATAACAACAGTTAAGGAAAACAGCAAAAAACAACTATGCTAATATTGAAGATACATCTTTTATAGCTGCAAAGATTCTGTTGTCATAGAATATTTTCTATCTTTTGTATTTTCTATCTTAAGTATAAACATTCAAACTTAAAAATTATAAAATAGTCTGAGAGGCATCTATAGCTGTAGTGAGATAAGAGTCATAGCTATAAAATGTAGGAAGAACTGAACTTTCAGAGAAGTTGACATTTCAGATGATAGAGGCCATTTTTTTCAAGTTATTTGCCTTGGGATGAGAGATATTACACAAAGTAACATCCTATACCATGAAGTTGCCCCTGCTTAAAGACCACATAATTCTAAACCATACATGGAAAATGACCCCTTAAATTTAATATCAATGATAAGCATTTTTTCTTACTGATTAACATCCAATTTTATAAATATATGCATATGACAATATGCATTTATATATAAGGAACATATTGGATTTAGTCCCACTCAAATGTCAGGTCAGTAATGGAATATTAGTTAATATATTCTAAGAGATATGAAGGATACTTACTAAAATGAAGCTAAATAAATTGGTGATCATTGAATAAATAATCATCATATGAAATTATAGTCCTGATAATTCCAAAAACAAATACTGGCTGTATGGTGTAAGTGTTGTAATTATGTGATATTTTGATGCAAAGGATCATTATAAAATCATTCAATTTTGGGGCTGGAGAGATGGCTTGGTAGCTAAGAACACTGACTGCTCATGCAGAGGACCCCAGGTTTGATTCCCAGCATGAACATGGCGACAAACAGCTGCCATAACTCCAGTTGCAGGGGATTCTGATGCTCCCTTCTGACTTCTGTGGCCATTGCGTGAGAAGGGGTTCACTTATACACATGCAGACAATACACTCATACACATAAAATAAAAATGATAAAAAGTTTTTAAAAAAACATTAAATGTTATATAAAATAAACTATCAACAGTGCTAATATGGACCCACACAGGTGGTATGTCCCTTATTTGAAATAATTGAAATCAGATGTGTTTTAGTTTGGAATTTTTTTTCAGACCTTTGAAGAGTAGAGAGAGAGAGAGAGAGACAGAGACAGAGAGACAGAGACAGAGACAGAGAGACAGAGAAGTATACACACAGAGTGAGATATTTTGTAGATATATTTTATTTCATACATTTCTTTATTCATACTGTTGCCTGCAGGAATCTATATGATTGTATTTTTCCTGCAGTCCATCTGATAAGATCTGCTTTGCAAATTTCCACCATGCCATTGCTCAAAATGATTCAGATAATGGACTAGCACTGGGAACCAGCTGGGGGTACTGATAACACAGTGGACAGTAACAGAAATGACAGAGTATATGGGCTCCAGTCAGGGGTGGGGGAAGCTATGGGAGGATGTCATTTGGGATGCAAGTATAAGATAAATAAGATTATTTGGGATGTTTTGTATGAAATACAAAAAATGTCAATAAATTAAAAAATTAAGGGCTAAATTTACACTGTTTTTATTTCTTGTCTGCTTCACAAACTAAATAGATTTACTATGTTAATATTTTTATGTATTTTAAAAATATTATGTGTATGAGTATTTTGCTTGCATATATGTAAGTGCACTTGTCACTTAATGCCATGGAGGCCAAAAGAAGGAGTTACAGATGATTGTTAGCCACCATGTAAGTGCTGGGAACTGGACCTGGGTTTTCTGCAAGAGTACCCAGTGTTCTTAGCCATTGAGCAATCACTCCAGCCCCTGTGTTAATATTTTTAAATGGGGAATCAGGTAAGAATTTTTAATTTAATTTAATTTTTTTACAGATGTTGCTAGGGCCAGACTATCTGGAACTCACTATGTAGATCATGCTGGCCTAGATTTTACATAGATCAGCCTACTTCTGCCTCCTGAGGGCTAGGATTAAAGGTCTGCACCAACATGCCAAGTGTCATATAAAATTTTTTGACTAAGAAGAAGGGCTAAATTTACACTATATATATTTCTTATTGCTTCACAAACTAGATTTACAAATAGGATTTTTCATTTTCTTTTTTTCTCTTTCTTGTTCTTTGATTGATTTATTTTTTATGGGGCTTTTGGATACTCTAATATTCCCCCTTCTGAAGAGGTAACCCTAAAATCTTTTAAGAGTTAGATAAAAGCTCCCAAATGATTTTGACATTTTTGGCCTTTGGAATGAAGTAGGTTACTAAGAGACCCAAGGACATTGTGAATTTTAGCCAAGAAACTGGCTACTTTTCTTTGGGGTCTTTTTACCCTAACTGCCTAGCTACTTCCTACCTCCTATTCTTATCACACCATCCTCTGAAGAGATTACCCAAACTGCCAATAGGGAATCAAGTCCCAGAGTGCTCTGGCTTCTTCCATGCTGAAAAGGGACTCAGGGTGAGACAATTGGAGTACCCCTTCAGTGGGTCTATCTAAAGTCTCCCAAATTGCATAACTCTTATGTCGAGGAGGAAAAGAAAGTCTTTGAATCATGAATAGGAGATGTGAAGGAGAAGTAAAGGCAAGATTAATTAGCATTACAAGTTCTAGACAGGGAACTAGAAAAAAGTCAGAACAGGGAAATTTTCAAATGTTCATATGAATTCAAATGTTCATATGTCCACTGGAATTTCCTGATGAGGGCTTCCAAATGCATCCCTCTATTGGGTTCCTTCTCATTTTTCTTTTGTCTTCCAAGGCTGGATTCTAGAGTGATGGATTCAGGATTTGCTTTCAGGTATTTTGATAGTTGTTGGAGTGGTTAGAATCAGTGTCAGTTCCCTCTCAAAGACTTCTACATAGGGGTAGAAAACAAATTTATCCATAATTTTAGAACAATATCTGGTTGTTTCCCTTAACTACAGGTGGGCACTACAGTATTGGAGACCAAGATTTGAAGTCTTACATCTGAGCAGCACTCTTTGGTTAGGAACAAAATCATCAATGAGATATAATTTTGTAAAAAAGTTTTTATATAGACCTAGCCTAATGTCTGGGAATTGTAATCCCTTGAACTCTTAAAGAAATGTACTGATGAATTTATTCTTGGTTATACTTTCCTTTTGGGTATTTAGGACCATACAGTTGGCCCAAATAAATCAATTTAGCTTTACACTTAAGGTCATTTGAGAATCTCTTCCTCAGCGATCATTTGGGTTTGGGAGGAGCTCCTGGCTCCTTTCTTTTACCAGTTCCATCTATGTAAAGATAAGTCAAAGGTCCTGCTCCACCATGTCTGGCTTCACTTGGAAGCATGAATGAGATGTTTCCTCTGAGTTGACCCTCCTCTTTATAGACTGGACACTGGTTCAAGTCCATCAAGTGGGGTCTCCATTTCCTCCATGAACAAGGGGGCAGATGACTCACCACAATTACAGGACATTTAGAGTGATGTTCTATAGTTCTCTGGATCTTAGTTGACCTTGGAGGGCAAGAGGCAAAGTTGTCCTTTAAGTCCCTCTGGCCACATTAGTATAGGCCTCAAACTATGGCTGTTAAACATCCAATAAGGTTAGTTCCACCAGTCTGATGCTTTTAATTATGTGCTATGTAGATAAAGCTTGGGTAAAAAACAAATAGTCTCAGATAAAAGTTGACTCTCTCTCTCTCTCTCTCTCTCTCTATATATATATATATATATTTTTTTTCTTAAACTAGTTGACTAAACTATGCCCATAGGCATTTTAAGGTTATGTGTATATTATTTTTGTCTCATCCTTTATATATCATATTAACCTAAACAGACCTTCATTTTTTTCTGTCTGTTTTTGAAATTATCTCCATCCCTATCCTTTTAATCTTTTACATTCTCATTTTCTTTTTTAAAAATAATTATGAGACTTAATAGCATTAAGAAATAAGTTTTCCATCTGTTGTGAGACTTATTTTCCTAGAAATGCTAAGCAATGCTCATTCCCTTTCAAGGTTCTAGTGTCAAGCCAATGTTTGCAATTTATGTTGAATCATGATAAATTAGTAACTTTTGTGAACTTTAATAGTACTTATAAGTGTGCTATTGGACAAAAATTAAACAAAATATTAAACTAGCTGCATTTTTATCAGCCTTCTGATTGCTGACATTACATCTGTGAGCCACCATGCTTAGGCTTCTAACAACGTGTTAGACTCTCCCCTCAGTTTTTGTAGGAACATTAGCTGCTTTTCTGTTGCTATGATAAAACACCTTGACCATGGCAATTTGTAGAAGGCAGAGTTTATTTTGACTTGTTTCCAGAGAGGCAATTCATAATGGTAGGGGAGGCATAGTGCCTTCAGCCAGAGCAGGAAGCTGAGAGCTCACATTTTCAACTGTAAACAGGAAGCAGAAAGTGCAAACTGGAATCCTGAGCAGGCGTCCTCCAGCAAGACTACACCGCCTAAAGATGCATTCACCAAACATTATCACACGAACTGGGGACCAAATGTTCAGAGATTTGAGCCCATGGGGAGGGAACATCCTCATTCAAACCACCACACTGGGGTTGGGGGACTCCATGTGCCTTGCATATATAAAAACTGCATATATCCAAATTGGTGATTAAAAACTGTATAATATTTGCATATAACCTAGTCACATTTACCTGTATACTTCATATCACTGCAATAATCTCTAATGTACTAATATTATCTTGTACAATAGAAGCGATAAGCAAAGAGATTTATCCTATATTGGTTATGGGAAACTGACAGGATGAAATTATTTATGTGCTCAGCATAGACATAGCAATCTTAAGTGTAGCTACTTTTTAATCTACAGTTGGTTGGACCCTTAGAGGCATAGATGCAGAACTCAAAGATAAAGAGTGTCAACTGCGTACTCCTCAACTCATCACTGAAGATATCAGGCAAGTTATTAGAGAGACAAAATCGCCCAAACCAACAAAAAGAGATGCAACTCCTGGATTAATTTCTAATTACCCTATTACATGAATATATCTCTGAATCACCCTTTGTTTCACCGGTATTATTTAATAAGGGTTTACCATAGAAGACTTTTGAGTGTATGTGTGTGTGTGTGTGTGTGTGTGTGTGTGTGTGTGTGTACACCATGTGTGTGTGTCTGTGTAGACAAGGTTTTAATTGTTTCCCTGGCTTGGACAAAACTCACTATGGAGACCAGGCAGACCTGGAATTATCAGGGATGCTCCTGTCTTTGCCTCCAAATGCTAGGATTCCAGGTGTGTGCCACAATGCTTTGTGCTGTGGAAGCTTAAATAACATTATTTATATTTAAATTACTGAATATACTACATTGAATTATGAGAACTTGGGGATTACTTAAAAACAGATCATTATGGGAATCCTATTCAATATTTACTATCCATAAGAAATAAGACCATAAACCTAGGATTAGATATTTCCTCTGCTTTTGAACTTCAAATGGACCTGGGTAATCCATTCAGGGGTCTTTCTCCATTCTTCCTGGGGAGGGGTATATCAATTCCATAGAGAACAGAGATTGTGCTAGATCTTCATCTTTTCTCCTTTCTAGCATAGAACTTACATAATATTTTTAACATAATACATACACATACACAGTGGCATGCACACACATGCCTATGTAGACACACACAAGCTCACTACATTATTATAAACCAACCCAGATTCCTTTATATGTATGAAGAGTATTCCATCCATGTCACATTTCTCTGGAGAATTTTTAGCATCACACTTGATTCTGGCATGTGCCCCCCAACTTCTATCTCATTTGCTTCATGCCATCTGTTACTCATATCATTACAGCCTAGTTTTATTTGTGCATTCTTAGAGAAATTAGTATAAACTTCATATTCAATTCCCAAGTGAATTCTTTTGTCTGTTTTTGAAAAGGAAATGATTTTCATTTGTTTTTAGAAGTATTTCAAATATAAAAATAAATACATAAAAAATGTTACTTCTGATAGTATGCCATCGGGCATGAGGTAGAGTAAAATGCATCAACAATGAGAAATCAAAGTGAAGATAAAGAAAGAGAGGTTAAAAGGGGAAAATTTGCCAGACCTGATGGCACATGCTTTTAATTTCAGTGCTCTGGAGGCAGAGGCAGGCAAACCTCTGTGAGATTGGAGCCAGGCCAACTGGGGCTACAGGGGGCCCTGTCTCAGAAAGAAAAAGGCAGGTTCTATAAGCCATTCAATCTTAGTCTTATTTGCTCCAATTCAAGCTGGACTTCAAGTTGGACACTTGTATTAAAGCAAAACTTAGATTATTTTTATTTCACATGCTGTAGAAAAAAAATTCCACAATAAATAAAAAAAGAAATTGTGGTACAAGGTTTTATTTTTATTTCAAAACTTATCTGAATAGTTCTCATAGATGTTTACAAATCAATGCACATTTCTGTAAATGACCTTTGTGACACCCTTTTAGAAGATTCCTCCTTTTTGTTGTTGTTGGTTTTTTTTTTTTTTTTTGCTTATTCCTCCTGAGAACTGAAGGCAACATAATTTCTTGGTCTATGTTAAATAGTGCTATGATTAGAAAAAATACTCTGACTATAAGCTCTAAGAAATGAATGTTTGCGAAGGCTTGGAACAACCAATAGTCCATGTACCGATAACATCATAAGTAACTGCTTCTGCATCATTATCCAAGACACTTTCTCACTGTGAGCATCAACCCAAAGATCTGAGGTCATGGACATGGCTTGATTACAGCCAGTTCCCCAATTGCAAAAATACTTTTTAAATGAAACATCTGGAGATCCAATGCCCTTTAAAATGATCCCTCTAAAATGAAACTCTGTTACCATGTAATTTTAACCTTCTGCACAAGTCTAATCACTATTCAAAAATTTTTCTTGTAGATTTTTGGGAGGCCATCAATCAATTTTTGTTGGTGGTGTTTGTTCTTTGAATATGCTCTAATACAAACACTGGACTTACATCTAAATAATTAACTGAAACTGCTGGGCCTGGTTGTTCATATCTATAATCCCAGCACTTAGGAGGCAGACTAAAGAAGATCTCTGTGAGATGAAGACCAATCTGGTATACAGAGTGAGTTTCAGCTCAATTGAGCCTACTAGGGAAAGATTTTTAAAAGAAAAATAGTATTTAACTGAAACTATAAACTATTGATTCTACATCTTATTTCTGTGTGGAGTAGTATGTTTTCTGCTGTGTGTGTGTGTGTGTGTGTGTGTGTGTGTGTGTGTGTGTTGCATGCAGGTACACATGTGCATATGTGGCTTTGGCTGACTTTAGGTGTCTTCCTTTATTGGTCTCCATGGGAATTTTTCAGACAGGGCTTCTCACTGAGTGTGGAGCTTACTGGTTATGCTAAGAAGGCTTTTTGTGAGCCCAGGGATCCTCCTCTGTCCTGAGCCCCAACCCTCAGCCCTGGGGATACAAATGCAAGTACCATGCCTAGATTTTTATGAGAATATTGGAGGGTGAAGCTGGTGCCCGCTAAACACTTTACTGACTGAGTCATCATCCCAGCCTCAATTTTCTTACATTTCTAAGCCACTGTTCTCAGAAACATGAAAATCTCAACAGATTATTTTAAGGAAAACTGGGAAAATGTATAAAGAATATTAACTAACTTGTTCTAAAGTATATTAATTTATTTAATTCTCAAATACTTTCATGCGCATTACTTACACATGAAATATAAGGAAATTGAGGCAGAGGTTAAAAAAAAACTTGAAAGAAGTTACAGAACAGGTAACTACAAAGATCAGCAGTCAAACTAAAGCATCAAGTCCAAATCCACAGGCAAAGTTGACTAATTCATGCTGCTGTCTACCATTTAGTTCACTTCTGGTTGATGATGGGCTCAGGAACTCCTATCTACTTCCACTGCTGTTCAAGTTATCCTACTTAGTGCCTCACTTTTTACTTCTGTTTCTAAAGTCAAATGCTTTTTAGAAATAAGGTTAGCTCTAAGTGACTAGAGATCAGTTTCATTGTCTTGTCTTACGCATTTTCTAGAGTTGTAGAGTTACTTAGTTTTCTTGAGTTCAGGGGAAAAATGTCCAGAAAGCATGTCTGGAGGACTATTTTATGTTTCTTATGTTTTTCTTGAAAATGATTCTTCCTCAAAGATATATTCTCAGGGAAGTATAATAGCTCTGCACTTGTAAGACACAAAGGGATAATCACAAAGAAAACTACATTAATATTTAAAAGTTGGTTTGATTAGGGAGTAGTAATAAAGCAATCCATTTATCAAGAGCAAGAGTTGAAATCCCATTAATAGTAGCAGTTACATAATTAATCATAATCTCTTACTTATCTGTTTAAGAAATGTATTTCCAGTAATACCACTCCTTGGCATATACCCAAAGGAATCATCATACTGTAGAGATACCCAAACACCCTTGTTTGTTGCTGATCTCTTCACAATAGCTAATAAATTGAAACAACCTAAATGTCCCTCAACTGATGAATGGTTAATGAAAATGTGGTACATCTATGCAATGGAGCTCTACTCAGGAGTAAGAAAAAAAGAAATTATGAAATTTGCAGATAAATTGATGAAGCTAGAGAGTATTATATTAAGTGAAGTAACACAAATGCAGAAAAGCAGGCGACGTATGTTTTCCCTCATTTGTAGATTGTAGCACTGTTCCCTTATATGTGAGTGTATAAATTCTGAAGTAATACCAGGAGCCAGGTAAAGGCAAGAAATACATGGAGGTAAAGGCAAAGAAACAACCTGAAAGGGAGATAGTAGAGAAAAGAAGCTACCTGAGGGAGGTGGAAAAATTGTGAATAATTGGAAGGGAAGAGAGGAGGGGAGGACATGCAAGGGACCATGGTGTAGGGAAGGGAGGAAAGTCAAGAACGGAAAGTTGATAGGAGTTGGGAGGTATTGGGGAGGAGGGTGAGAATAATGGTGGCACTGTGTCTGGGAAGGGAGGGAGGAAGGAGGCCAAATGGGAGAAAATAGAGTAGAGATGAATGAATCTCAGGGGGCTAGGAAACCTAGAGGGAAAACCACACCTTGGAAACCCTATGAGAAATGCATGTAGAGTGTCTGAACATTAATGCATATGTCTACCTAGGAACTTCTTGGAAGGGAATACAGTGAGATAGAAGAGTCCTCCCTTAGAGCGACAAGCATGCCGTATAGCACTCATCAAAGAAACTTCTTTTTGCAACAGGTGGAGGCTACTGCACAGTTTGCACATCTGGTCAAGCACAGAGAATATACACTTGGGAGATGCCCAATACTAAGTGACACATCTGAAGTCAAATTCCTATAACCAAGGCTCATGAATCATAGCAAAATAAGGCATAGAGAGGTCTAATGCACCATTCAACTCTCACCAGTGAGGCTTCCATGTACACCAGACTGCAGTGCACACAGAAGGCCTCAACGGGCCAAGTTTTGGAAATAGAGACTGTACGGTGTTGGACGGGACTCCTCTATGGAACCTCACCCACCCACGGCTCAGGGACCATTATGGAAGAGGGGGTGGAAAGATTGTAAGAGCCAGGGTTGGGTCATGAATGGATGAGGTAGAGGTTTCCAGACCAATGGAGGCTTGCTCATGTGAGCTTGTGGCAGAAGTGGTATTGAGCACTGGACCCATGTCAGCTCAATTAAACAAGGGCCCAAAGGGGAGGTGAGAAATAGGTGGCAGGTCAACACTACATGGAGAAATATTTGAGATTGGTTGCTGCTGGGTGAGGGAGAGTATGACTTACATACTACCACTGGATGGGTTGACTAGACTCCAGTGGACGCATTTAACACTGAAGGTCATTTGGGTACAAACACCTGGATTAATAGGACTTAATATGTATGGCAGAATGCATAGGGTTTGGGGGGAGCGTCTAGATGCGAATGGGAAATGTGGCATGAAATTTTAAAAGCCCAATGAAAAGAAAATTTACATCAGTTGTTGCAAAGTGTCTGGCATAGTGCTTTGTTCTGTATTACATGCTAAGAATCGAGTATTTCATCATTTGTGTCCTCCATTATTCTACATTTAAGTTCCATCCCTATGTCTTATCTTTCACCTCTAAGATAGATGCACAAAGGATTGTAGCAGCTCCTCATTCCTTTGCTGTGCAGCAGCAAAGCCAAATGGCAACTGACTGAAGGATGTCATTCCAATAATGAACTAGTTAACAGAAGGTACAGAAGTAGGAATCTTACCTACTTCTTTGATTTTGTCCAAACTCCGGTTCTTTTTCAGTGGTCTACTTGAATGAATGTGGTATTCTCTAAGTTTGGCCGTGAGCTCAGGATGTCAGGTTGTACTTCCTTCTCCCTGCCCTGCCACCTCAACCGTTAGCCAGGGATCTCATTCGCTTTGCACATCACCAATTTCATCAACGTTTTCACGTGTCTGTCACTTCATCTCAAAGAAGGCTTCTGACGTCAGAGATCCACTTTTACTTTTTTAAAATTTTAAAACAAAGGGGAACAGCATGTCAATCCTCCAATTCAAAAAAATATCTACTCAGTAGAAGAAGATTGCTTACAGACTTTGCTAGATTGACTGCAGGAAATAAAAATTATTGGCAATTGATTACTGCTGAGTAAGGGAGAGGAGATGTTCTTTAAGGGAGAGATCTTATAAAGGTTGACTAGGCTCCAGTGGATGAACTTGCATGGAAGGACATCTGGGTACAAATGCTTTACCAGAAAGGACTTAACATGCATGACAGAATGCATAAAATCCATGGGGTTGGCTACCATGGGGCAGGGATTGGAGAGGGGCCTAAATTTGGTTAAGATCTATTATATGAAATGCCAAAAACTCAATAAAAATATTTTAACAAAAATGAAAACAGGAATATATATATAGCTAAAATATTGTGAAAAATTTATTCATCTTAAAATTTGTTCAAAATGATGGGATTTTTAGTTGTGTTTGACATTTATTTTCATAATGAAACATGTCAACAGAAAAAAAGTGTGATCATATAGACTCCAAATCTTAAAGTCTGTAAATTTCCATTTTCTTAAAATTGTTCTTTCTTCTGATTTTTTACTGCCTGAATAACTGATTTATTTCCATTTGCGAAGCATGGAATACAAATCCTACACATACATGTTTCACTTATGAAATGTGTTTAATTCTGTTTTGAATCTGATTAGATATGTGATCAGATGAGTATACCAGTTCTAGAGGTCCTTTTCATTTTTGAAAAAAAAATGAATTGAGCATTACTGATCACAGAAGGGAGAATTGCCATGGAGCTTCAAAGGCTCCATCTTTTCACATATTATAAAGGCTGCTTCCTACTCAGCTTTTGGGGCTGTTGTATTCTTTGGAGAAAATGCAAAGTTGCGTCATATTTTACTAGCTGTCACTAGACCCCAGGACTTATGTATAAAGTAAAACTTAACAATGTACTTCCTAACAAAAGATGTTGATCTCTTTCTTGGTAAGTAAAAAAAAAAGTATCTTTCAATAGTGAAGAAGCAAAATCAGTAACAAAATAAAGTTAATCACTGTGCTTTGGGATAGTCATTTTCTTCATTAAAATGTATAATTCTGATGTTAGTATAAGCCTTCCACTCCAAGGTTTCTTAAGACAGTTATCACTTGGGCACTACTTTGAGCCTGAACAAACACAAGTAGCCTGTCTGGTGCTATCACATGCTGGAAAGTAGCTATCTTGGGAAGATTTTCACTCATTGTGGATGAGTCCTCAGGCCTTTGCTAAATACAGCAGAGTAGAAATATGCACAACAAATTCAAAGAAAAAGAAGCATGCCAGAGGACTCTGATAGTACGGGCTAGTGCTTCTAAGAAGAGCTGCACAACAGAACATATGAATTATTGATTATTTGCAATGGCAGAAGAGGGACAGTTATAGCATAGAAAATGAATTGAACAGTAGATCATGTGCTGTTAGGAGTCCTCCCCATATGAAATCTCTTGAATGAATCATTTCCTGCCCTCTGGCCAGTCTGCTAAATGGTGCATGCAGGATAATTACTAAGTTTGGTTTTGCTAGGTACAGAGAAAAATACCAGCTCTGGGGTTTTGTTATTTTATAATCATTCCCATTAGCATTACTAACTACATCGAATAGGCTGATGAATGGGGAAACTGCTTCTTGAGTGACTAAATACCATTTAATGTTCTCCCCTAAAGTTTAAGAAACCAGGAAAAGACAGAGCAATGCTTGATGTACTTTTGCTTAAGAGCACAAAGCAGTAACAAGGAAAGAATTAATCAAGAAGGCCCAGATGGCTTTGATACAGCAATTTTAAGAATATTTCCTATGGGGCTGGAGGCATGGCTCGACAGTAAGAGCACTGGCTCCTCTTAAAGAAGACCTCGGTTCGATTTCCAGCACTCCATGTGGCTAACAACCGTTCATAACTCCAGTTCCAGGGGATTTGATATCCTCTTCTGACCACTGGCATTGCAGGAAACAGGTGCACTTACATATGTGTAGTCAATATACTCATACACACAAATAAAAAGAAGAAATAAAATAGTTTTTAAAAAGAATATTTGCCTGTGTAGGCTCCAGAGTGAAGAGCACCAAGTACACATTTTCACATCGCAAAGCACTGAGCTGACTCATAGTCTCCAGAATGAAGCAGGCACATGGATCTACAAACACCATTTATAATGCTTCTAAACTTAGTAAGTCAAATTCACTTAGTAGTACTTAATACGACAAAACAAAACAAACAAACAAAAATCCTCTTGACTTTAGAATTCAAACTACTTAGCTTCAGATCCTAGCTTTTTGTGTGACATTTGGAAAATTAGAAAATTATCCTAAAATTTTACCATTTTGTGTTTTTCCAGCTGTAATTTGAATAGGCAATTTAATCATTCCAGAGTTAATTTTATTAGTAAAATGAGAAAAGTGATGGGGATTTGTTGAAATTGGGCATTTAGATGTACAGATTTCTACCATGTAGAATTTTCATCGTTTCATGTGAGGTTATATATCCAGGGTACCCAAACTATTGACATTGCAACTTTATGTTGTGGTCTGAAAATCTACCAGGCTCTATTCACAACTATCAAGAGACACATGGGTTGCAAGCTGGGCATTCCTGGTACTATATTTCAAAATGATCACATTAAGTTACAAAGAGTGAAAAATTATATCTCCAACTTAACTGTTGTAATGCCACAGTGCAAACAGAGTACCATGTGTTTGTACTGACTGTGGCATAAGCTATCCCACTGCATCTCCAGTTGTACAGAAATAAGCACATATACTTGTTTATAGTACATAACACTTGATAAGGCACCACCATTTACTTCCCAGTATATTTACTATTCTATACATTTAAACATTATTTTAATATATTCCTTCTACTTCATTTGAAAAATAGACTATAAAACAACATGCTGTGTTTTTCCTCTGGCCTCGTGTTTATTATAGACTCCTAATTTTATCAAGAGGTCACATCAAGAGACTGACATAGGCCAGTCCAAGTATGTAAAAATCACATCACCAGATGAAATCCTCTAAGCACACATCATTACTCAGAACTTACTATGTCACAACACAATATATGGTTACATAATAGAGCACAAGTATTTTCTTTAGGAAAATTTGGGAACAGCATCTATTGTAGGAGCTGACATCTCAGACCAAATCCTGCCTCTGTCACCATGAACTTGAGGTCACAGTTTAACTTCTCCTTATCGCAGTACATTTTGATGAATTAATTCATTAATTTATCCATTTATTTATTTGTTTATTATTTATTTATTTGTTTGTTTATTTATTTTATGTGTATATATTTGCCTGCATGTATATCAGTGTGCCCATGTTGTGGTGCAATGCCCATGCAGGCCAGAAGAGGGTGTTGGTTCCCCTGCAACTGGAGCTACAGAGATTTGTTAGCTGCCATGTGGATGATGTGAAACAACCAAGGGTCCTCTGCCAGTGCCTTTAACTGCTGAGGCATCCCTCTATCCCCTGAGTACATATCATGTGACACAATGCATCTAATGCACCCAGCAATGAAAAGTGATGTGGCTTTTACCCAGGACAGACTCTAGGGCAGAGTTTGTGCTCCAAAACACTTCAGAGGGGAATGTGGGTCCTAATCCTTTATTGAAATAAATATTGGAAGGCTCAGTTGTTAAGAGCACTGTCTACTCTTGCAAAAGACCCAGGTTTAGTTTCCCGCACCAACGTGGTGGCTAACAACCACCTGTAACTCCAGTTTCAGGATATTCAATGTCTTCTTTCTGGTCTATGTGGCCATTACATAATATGGCACCAATTAAATGAATATGCACAAAATGTACATCATGTATACATAAAAAATAAAATAGATAAATCAAAGAACTAGGAAACAAATTTTAATAGATTCCAGAATTTAATTCAATGTATTTTGATCACATTCAGACCTCTTCCCCCTCAACAGCCCTTCCCCTCTCCCCCCATTTCATGTCCTCCACTATGATCTATTATTTTACTCATCTTCTAACTTATTTACTTATTTATTTGTTTATTTTGTGCTTTTTTAATGCCTATAGATTATAATTTGTACCTCTGAAGGGCTCCTGGGTGTGAGTTCATGTTTTAGAGTCTAGTAAATCTATGAGGTGTCAAACCCATAAGAGATTGTGGAAGACAGAAGTGGTAGCAGAATACAAGGAAGCTGTGTTCAGGTACCACAGGGTAGTAGCACATATGAACTCACAACGCTTAATCAAGCTTTTGCAAGACCTGTGCAAACCAAAACAGACAGGGCCCCAGTCTGGGTGGGGAAGTTGAGGAGTAATCCCCAGTTCTGCTGAGTATCATTGGCAGCTGCTGGAGTCTGGGAGAGGGAGAATCAGGTTTTTTAATCCTTAGTACAGCACCAGATAGCACAGACAGTAAACTATGTGACTAATCTCAATCCTTAAGATTTGTAGCTGATAGTGCAGAGATCTTACTTTTCTATGCTATCTTTACACATTTGTTTCTATCAAGAAAATATTAATTTTTCCAAATTCTAACCACATCTTTAGTTTTCCCTGCGTTATCACTGAAGTGCCTGTTTCCTAAACTGTCAGGGAATTGTGCTTTGTCAGGATGCCAAGGTTTCTCATACTCATTTTCTATATTTCTCTCCTGACCCCTATTCATGTTCTCTCTATCTCCTTTTCTGTCCTCACAAGCCTTTGTAAATGTATAGATTCCATGTCACTAAATGAAAATCTCATTACAGGCTATATACTGAAACTGACTGACATTCTAGGAAACAAACACACACACACACACACACACACACACACACACACACCACAACACATAAATACACACTCACACACATGAATACCCCCCACATGCAATGTTAGAGATTGAAACCAAGACCTCACAGTTGCTAGGCAAGCACTCCCCCGACTTCTGCAATGTTTTTAAAAGATAGCATAAAAGCTCGTGAAATGGCTCAGCGGTTAAGAGCACTAACTGCTCTTGCAGAGGACCTGGGTTTGATTCCCAGCACCCACATGGTGACTATGAACCATCCTTAATTCAAGTTCCAGGGGACTCTGAAGCCCTTTTCTGACCTCCGGAGGCATTACACAACACGGGTGCACTCACATACATGCAGGCAATACACTCACTCATACACATAAAATAAGGAAAGTACAACCAAAGATTAAATGGGGCAACATAACTTCATAAGACACCATATGTATAGCTAAAGGCTACATAACAGGCAACAATGCCAGACAGGCGATACTTTCTTTTGAGTTGTTGGCCAGAGTGGCCAAAGGGACTTCCCAGACATTAGGCTTAAGTCCATATGTATAGCTAAAGGCTACATAGCAAACAACAATGACTGACAACTGATACCTCCTTCTGTGTTGTTGGCCAAGGTGGCCAAAGGGATTCCCAGATAGTAACCCAGCATAAAACTGGGAAAATGAACAGCAGACCCCAATCTTGTCCAAAGGAATATTGACAACTGGTTATTACTAGATGAGGAACAGCTGGCCGTCCTAAAGCAAAAACCTCTAGATAGGCTGACTAGATTCACCAGAAGGGCAAGTAGTGGGGAATGGCTGGGGGTGCCAACAACCCAGCAGACAGTAGCAGGGATATCAGAGTATAAGGGCTCTAGTGGGGGGAGGGAGGCTATTGGAGGGTGCTACCTGCGACATGGGTGTATAAATCAATTAAAAAAAGAAAAAAAATTAATTCTTCAAAGCATAAAAATATGCTCCTTAATAATTAGTACATGTGAAAAACATTACCATTGAAATCTACCTGATGACTTTATACCCATGCTCAGATGCCAAGGAGCTCAGAAGGTAACCAACTGTGACTAGTAATAATCAGATATATAGAGATTAGAAACACATGTGCATCATAATGTCAATTGTATTAAAAATGAATTTTCTGTATGAAACTGTATTTTAATAATGAAATGGAGATGTTTTTCAAAA
>NW_008360331.1:7866044-7871151 GCF_000622305.1 Nannospalax galili | reverse complement strand
TCTTAGCTCTGGAAATTGTTATTGAATATGTCAATGCTGTGGATATGAAATGCTTCTTCTAATTATATGGTTATTAAACAAATAATTAAAAAAATAATAAAATATTTTTTAAGAGATTGTCAAAACCTAACATTCTGATACCCAAAACTCTAATTCCAGAGATATGCACAAGCATGAAGAGAGGTACTGAGCTTTCAAAATGCACAATCATTAATGTACAAATATTTATATTGGAAAAAATGAGAGGGGCTTACTTGTTCACTAGAATGTTACACTTGATGTGATAAGCAGAGCTGGTAGGAGAACTTGGAGAAGATTGTCAAAACCTAACATTCTGATACCCAAAACTCTAATTCCAGAGATATGCACAAGCATGAAGAGAGGTACTGAGCTTTCAAAATGCACAATCATTAATGTACAAATATTTATATTGGAAAAAATGAGAGGGGCTTACTTGTTCACTAGAATGTTACACTTGATGTGATAAGCAGAGCTGGTAGGAGAACTTGGAGAGTGTAAGGACAGGATCTAAGACAAAGAAATTCATCATTTTATTTTCAACTGAGATTGATTTGCAATATATTTAGAGTCAGGCATGGTGGTGTATGCCCTTAAACACGCCGCTAAGGAGACAGAGGCAGGTGAATCTCTTTAAGTTCAAGACCAGCCTGGTCTACATAGGAGTTCCAGTCACTACAAATATCACATTACTATTAGATGAAGAAATCACGGGCACGAGTTAAGGTAATGAGAACAGAACATTTTTAGGACGTTCAGTCCCTTTCAGTGAATTAGTTCATATGTGGAGCAGCATTTGCAATTAAAAAAATCACTTATTTTATTTAGAAATCAGAAACTGAACTTGTTATTAAATTGTCAAAAACTTATTCTAATTCTTTAATATTAAGGTACTAGAATTGATGATTATAATACAATAGAAATGATTTATATATGTGTATATGCATATTTCAAATACTTGTACTATCTGTTTAGATATATTTGAAACAGAAAATAACTATCAAGTGAATGTGTAAACTTTAGGTAAGTTTTAATTTAGGTAAGTTCAATGAACAAAAATTAATTGCAACACTTTTAGAAAAGTCACAAAACAATTATCTGTTTATTCTAACTAATATGGATATTTTTCTCTATTGGTAATTCGACTTTCAACATGGTAACTACAGATCTCCAGTTTTTAGGTTCAAAATGTAGTCTTCTTCAAATATTGTTTATAAAAACCTCATTCCCTCTGGCCCTTAACTCTATTTCCTTTGTCCCTAAGGTAATATTTTCTCTACTTACTGCAACTTCAGCTGAAAGAATCATTTTTCCCTTGGTAGGCTGTAGTTGCTCTGAAATACAGCAAACTTTTAGGAGGTTTCACTGTAAAGAACAGACCAAGATATAAATACTATGGCTAACCAGATAACTACACAAAGAATACTACTCAAACCTATGAGCTAAGGAGACAGAGCTGAGATGGTATACCCCAAACATTTTAGATTACACCATGATTTGCTACAAGGCTGTATTTTTACCTTCTTCTTCCTTTTTTTTTGAGGAATCCCATCTTTTCTTAATTGGATTGCATTTCATCTCCTGTAATCAAATAGCTGTCCTTTGTCATTGCCTCTGTTCTGCAGTAACATTTCTTTAGCACACTAAAATGAGATAACGGCTCCTGGTCTCGGTCTCTCTCTCTCTCTCTCTCTCTCTCTCTCTCTCTCTCTCTCTCCCATCTCAAGCTGTAACCCATTTTCTTTGTTTCCTAGACACTGAAGGTCCTTGAATGCAGTTTATCCTGCCAGACTTCTCTTTCTTTTTTTTTTTGCTTTTTAAAAATTTTATGTATTATATTTCAATTGAATTTTTATGTATTTGATACAGAACATCTCAAAAAAATCTTAATTATCGCTATACCCCTGTCCCCACTGGCACCCTCCCGTAACCCCACCCAGAGTCCATATACTCTTTCATCCCTGTTAAGGCCCAATTTGTTGTCTCTGTCCCCAGTCATTCCCCAGTGCAAGTCCATCCACTGAGGTACAGTCAGTCTTTCTAGAATCTCTTGTTTTAGGAAGATCAGCATTTCTTCATTTAGCGGCAATCAGTTGCCAATATTTCTTCAGATAAAATTGTGGTCTGCTGTTCATTTTCCTGTGCTATGCTGGGTTTTTGTCTGCATGAGTTTACATGGGACTTGTGTATGCTGACACCATTGCCATAGAATCATATGAGCAGGTTCCCAGGAGCTTGTAGCACTCTTTCCATATGGTTATGCAGCTCCTCCCTGAGTCTTAAAATCTTTCTGCCCCCCTCTTCCACAATGGTCCCTGAGCCTTGGGTGGGTGAACGTTAATAAAGGAGTCCTGTCCAAGGACCATCATTCATCAGACTCTTGTTCCCTGTACTTTGGCCATTTGTGATCTTTTGTGTTCCTGGCCCTCTGCTGCATGAAGAAGCTTCATTATTGAGCACTGAGAGATTCATTGGAGTCCTCTTCTTTACCCCTGTTCTATGTACCATGAGTCTTACGTGTAGAGGTTGCATTGTAGACGTGTCACCTAGGCCTGGGCAATTCATTAACAATGTCAATGTGTAATCAGTTCTGGTATTTGATAATAGTCTCTGACTAGTGCAAAATGAGCTTCTTTGATGAATGGTGACTAGGATATTTGTCTGTAAATATAAGGATACATATTTTGCATATAGTAAGAAATCACATTAGTCTAGGGATGTAACAGTCTTGGGGTTTTCTCTAAGATCTATGGCCACTCCAGCCATGTGTATTTGGTTATGTTTATAGTACCACACTTGGGTTTCCTCCCATTGAGTGGGCTTTTAGTCCAGTTAGGTAGCTGTTGATTGCCTCCAAGATAAAAGTGCCACTACTGCACCAATGACATGCTGTGCTGGCCATTGATATGGTTACTTAGTCTTGAAGTTGGTGTTGGAACATCCATTGATGTTTTCCCGTGGCACCTTCATAGCGCTCTCCAAATCTATGAGAGCTGGCCTTTAGGGGAAGTGGTTTCAGGTCAGTTGCAGCTCTATTTCTCTAGATCCTGTGTCTCTGGTGTGTTCTGTCTTCAGCAGTAGGGTCTGACCTTCAAGTTCTGGGAGGCCATCAAGGGCTGTGGAAATAGCTGAGTAATTTTAGGAATCTCTTGAACAACCCTGTCCAACAACTCAAGAAAAAGTATCTCTTGTCTGGCACTGTTTCTTGTTATGTATCCTTTAGCAATACACATGGTATTATGTATAGATAATGTTTGTGTAATTTATCAGTAGCTTGTTGGACTTATATGGTTCCCTCTGGGTTTTTAAAACTATTTAAGCATTATTTATCTCTCTTCTCTCTCTCTCTCACTGTCTAACTCTTCCACCATGATTTCCCCATTTAAAGTGTCGCCATTTTCCCCATTTCTCCCTTGATAACAACTGTCTCCTATGGTCCCACTTCTCTCAAGCTCCTTCTTTCACTTTATCCCCAAGAGTCTTCGTATAACCCTCCCTCACTCCTCCCATTAAATAACCCCATTTTTATCTATTTCCCCATTAGTAACACCTGTTTCCTACTGTTCTTCTCTCTCAGGTTCTTTCCCTTTACCTCCCTGGTTCCTTTTCACTGTTCTGGTTCCTTCAAGTACATTTGGATACATACTCACTTATAAGGATTTGGTGCTATGCACATGGATTGGAAGAATTAATATTGGGAAAATGACCATTCAACCAAAAGCCATGTATAGATTTAATGCAATGCCAACCAAAATCCCAGTAATATTCTTTGCAAAATTAGAAAAAAAATCCTAAAATTTACATGGAAGCACAAAAGGCCCTCAATAGCCGAAGCAACCCTGAGCACAAAGAGCAATGCTAGGGGGATAACTATAGAAGATTTCAAACTATATTACAGAACTATAGTTATAAAAACAACATTTCTGGGATAAAAATTGAACCAATCAATGGAACAAAATTGCAGACTCAAATATGAGTACATACAATTTCAGCCACTTGGTATCTGGCAAAGGGCCAAGAACATTCCCTGGAGGAAAGACAGCATGTTCAACAATGGTGCTGGCAAAATTGGATCTCCATGTGTAGAAGAATGAAACTAAACCCCAGTCTTTCTCCTGGCATAAAAATTAACTACAAATAGATCAAAGACCTTATTGTTAAACCTAAAACTCTGTAACTGTTAGAAGAAAACATTGGCAATAACCTGCCATATATAGGTTTAGGAAAGAATTTTCTAAACCAGACATTAATTGCTCAAGAAACAAGGTCAAGAGTTGACAAATGGGACCTCATTAAACTAAAAAGCTTCTGTACATAAAAAGAAACAACCAAGGAAGTGATGATAAAATACACAGAGGGGAAGAAAATCTTCACCAGTGACACATCTGACAGAGCTTTAACATCCAGAATATAGAAAGTGCTCAAACAACAAAGAATCAAGACAGCAAGTAACCCAATTAAAAGAATGGCTAAGGACCTGAACAGAGAGTCCTCAAAAGAAGAAATCAGATGGCTAAGAAATATTTTAAAAGATGTTCAACATCGTTGGAAATTAGAGAAATGCAAATTAAAACCACTTTACAATTTCACCTTACCCCAGTCAGACTGGCTAAGATTAAGAGAAAAAAATGACGGCAAATGTTGGAGAGGATGTAAAGAAAGGGGAATGCTCATCCAGGTGGGATTGCAAACCTGTGCAATCCCTAAGGAAAACAGTGTAGAGAACTCTTAAAAAAGTAAAAATGAACCTATGATTTGATCCAGTTATCCACTCTTTGGCATATATGCAAAGGACTCATCCTATTGCAAAGATTCTTGTACATCCATGTTTGTTGTTGCTCTTTCACAATACCTAAGAGATGGAAGCAACTTAAGTGTCCCTCATCTGGCAAGTGGGCACTTTAAAATGTGGTACATTTACACAATGGAATTTTACTCATGGGTAAATGGATGGAACTAGCAGCTGTTATACTAAGTGATGTAACACAGACTCAGAAAAACAAACTATGTATGTTGTCCTTCACATGTGGTTACTTTATTCTTAGTATGTACAATAATTTATGATTCTAAGTAGGCATTCAATGTATCT
>NW_008360331.1:7855798-7866001 GCF_000622305.1 Nannospalax galili | reverse complement strand
AATACATAATTCTCGCCACTTTAACAAAATGGTTCCCTTTCTCATCTTACTTTCTTATATATTTGTAAGGAGCATATGTACATTTAAAGGCAGGATGCTTAACATTGTTGATCAAGTAACAGGTGTTAGACACAGACATCAATTCTCAAAGGGAGAAGTGAAGAAGAGTTGGAGAGAGCTGGAACTGTGAAATTTTTCAAAGGCTGGTGGGAAGAGGAAGTCCAGAGAGGAGAAGAAGGAGTGGTCAAGGAAAGAGAGAAGGGGGCGAAACAAACACCAGCAGAGAAGTAGGTAAGAATCTAAAGGAGACAAAGACAGCATCAAGGACCATCAACAACTGGCTCAGGGATCAAATTTGTGTTTTCCATATAGCAAACTGCCCTCTTCTGACATGTTCTAAATAATAACAGTAAGCCAGAAAAAGTACTAAAGGATTGTCGCCGATTTTTAAAGTTATTAAGTTCTTTGTAATATATAAATTCACCTACATTTGGAGAAAGACGCTTACCTTGAATGACAACAAAGTTTCTACCTAGGAATATAAGACACAAGTCAAACATTAGATAAAAATAAAGGCTCTGTAAATGTAAAATAATGAGATTACACACCTTCTTACAGTCACAACAGTGCTGGCTTTGTGTGTTTTGAAGCTCTATTATGTGGAGTCCACACAATCGTTTAACAGTCTACTCAAATCCTATTGCCACTTTAAATATTTTCCTTTTAAAATTTTAACAAAATTCATGTTTTTGGTTTTTAATGTCTTATATATCCTGAATGAAGCCACATTTTTTCCTTTTTAATATAATACTTTTATTAATTCTTTGAGAAGTTCATGAATGCCTACAATATGTTTTAATTATGTTCAAACCTCATACTTCCCCTTAATTCCTCTCAGATACCCCTTGCTCTCCTACTCTTTCCCAACCTTGTGTTCTCAGGTTTTAAAATAACCTACTGATTTCAATTTTTGCTGACAATATACACATGGATGTGGGGCCATCCACTGGAGCATGGTCTATCCACCCAGGATTACACCCTAAAGAGAGCTGAACTTCCTTTCCCCAGGACTGTTAATAGCTCCTCAGTGGGAGATGAGTACTCATGAGCTACTCTATTCCATGCTGAAAAGTCGACTGGCTAGATCTTGTACAGGTCTTTTTCAGGCAACCATAGCTGCAGCAGTTCTCTCATGTCAAGAAGACAATGGTTAACTCTGGTCTTCCCCAGTCATTGTCTCAAAATGTTCCTTATCTCTTCCTCAATGATCCCTGAACCTTGAGGAAAGGGGTGTGACATAGACATCCCATTTGTGGCTCGGTACTTTGCAGACATTTGCTTTCTATTCTTGAAACAGTTGTGAGTTTCTCCATTAGCCATTGTCTACTGCACAAAGATCTCTGAACAGGTCTGAGAGCTACACTAATTTATGGGAATAGAGATGCAAATTTAAAGGGGAGTTTGATACTATGTTCATTTCATTTAGCAAAATGAGAGTAGTATGTTCACACTGGGGGCTTATGAGCGTCCGGTGTTCTTGAACAAATTTATAATACCAGCATGAGTTTACTCTTGTGGAACAGGACTTAGATATAATAAAAAAGCAATTGTTTATCCCCATAACATCTGTGACATTTTTGCCACACTGGTCAGTATTTTAGCTCAGAGAGTTCTCATCTAGGTATGACTATTGATGACTTTTTCCTACCACAACCTGCATAGCACCCTGTAGGACTATGAAATCAAGTCATCAGGGAGGAAGCTTCCCGGTCAGTACCAACTTGATTTCTCCATTTCTTGTGTCCTAAGTATTTGGTATCTTCAGCAATATAGTTTTACCATGAAGTTCTTGTGGGTAACCAAGAGCAATGGCAGTAGCCTGTATTGTTTTCAATGTCTCAGGAAACTCTTGACCAACAACTCATCTGGCACTGGGCTTTTTATTCAGCAACCTGTGGCTACTAGAAGGATCATTATTCCCTCTTTCAGGTAACTCTAATTAAGCTTTTTTATATGAATCTGCATATTACTATATATCTTTTATGATAGATCAATGAATGGAACTAAGATAGATAGATATATATTCTATAATAGACATAGATATATCTACTCAGGGTTTCTTTGTGCATAAGACAATGGCTAATCCAAAAACTCACAACTGATTCAAGCATAAAAAACAAAAGTATAGAAAACTCTATGGTAGATAGAGAGATACAGAGAGATAGCTCTGACAGATAGATGATAGATAGATAGATAGATAGATAATAGAGATAGGTGATAGATGATAGATAGATGATAGATAAACAGATAGATAATAAATGATAGAAGATAGATAGATAGATAAATAGATAGATAGGTGTTAGATAGATGGATAACATAGATGATAGATAGATGATAGGTAGATTGATAGATGATAGAGAGATGATAGACAGATGATAGATGATAGATAGATGATAGATTGATTGATAGAAGATGGATGGATAGATAGATAGATAGATGATAAAGTATAATATATAGTAGATTTCCATATGGCATTTTCAAGCTTAGCGTTAGTTATGACTCTCTTACCACCTTCTTCAGCATACCCACCCATCCTTCTCTCCACTTAAACCTGCCTTCCCATTATTTGTCCTTTTCCCTCATGGTAACTATACCCTACTCTACACCACCCCCTTACTTCCTCAAATGGCCCCTTTCTAGTTTCCTGAATTCTACAGGTACTTTTAATTAAACACATAAATCTAAAGATTCAAAGTTAGGGTGCAGATATGGATGAGCAGACATTTGTGTTTCTGGGTAAAGAGTACCCCACATATTATAATGTTTTCGAGTTCAATTAATTTACCTGCAAATTTTATAATTTAATTTTTCTCTAAATTGAATAAAATTACACTGTGTACAGGTACCACGATTTCATTATCCATTCATCAGGTGATGGACAGTTAGGTTATTATCATTTCCTAGCTACTGTGAATAGAGCAGCAATGAACATGGATGATTATGTGTATCTGTATTAGGAAACAGAATCTTTTGGATATATTCCCAGGTGGCATAAATGGGTCATATGATAGATCTATTTCTAGATTTTTGGGGAAGCCATGACACTGATTTCCATAGTCTCTGTACCATTTTGCAATACAATCTACATCCCATGCAGGTTCCCTCTTCCTTACAACCTCACCAGGACTTGCTGTCACTTGTTTTCTTAATCTTAGCTATTCTGACTGGGGTAGTATGAAATTCAAAGTAGTTCTAATTTACAGTTCTGTGGTAGCTAAGAAAATAGGTTCAATAATCAACAAGTGGGACTTCATGAAATGAAAAAGTTTCTGTACCACCAAGGAAACTGTTAATTGACTGAAAAGACAGTCTATAGAATGACAACAATATATATCTGACAGTGGATTAATGTCTAGAATATACAAAGAACTAAAAAGACTAAACATCAGGTAAACAAACAGCCCAATTAAAAAGTTGATTATGAAACTGAACATAGTTCTATGAAAAAGAAATAGAAATGACTAATAAATATTTATAAAAGTGACTTCTTTGAATGTTTTCTACTGGAAATGAGGTATGAAAATAATAAAATTATATCCTTGTTTCACCTCAACTTCTACTTTACATGCAAAGTCCCATGGAGCTTCTTGATTCATTTTGATTCTTCTACAGTAGAAACAGACTTTTTAATATCCCACACTGTGATAAAACCCCTTAACTTTCAGGTTTATCATTCTTTCCTTTCTTACACCTACTTTATGACACTAGATTTTCTGACCTCTGTTCCATATATCCCCATCAAATTTCTCCTGATTCCCTTTCCTGTGCTGCCAGGTCATATTTTATGATTGAACTGCTTTTTGGGTAATTTTCATGATTCTCTTTTCTTTTGATCATTCTTCCTGGATGGCTCTAGCTGTTGACCTTCCCTGCTAATACCAAGTCTGCTGAATAGTTTTGAGAAAAATTTCACAAATAACTTAAGTTTCTCTCCAACTTCAAATAAGCAATCAGTACAGTGGACTGCCCCTTCCCAAGTGCACATCATTTATTTAGAAATGCTTTCAAAAGCTGCTTCTCTCATTTCAAACAAAATACAGAGAAATGTAATGTCCTAGTATCACCCATAAATATAATCTTGTGTTTTGCTCCCTCTTCAAATCCTTGCACAAAGAAGTGACCTTTTTCTTAACCAGGACTAACCCTTTCCAGCTATTCTAGCTCTTTTGACTTCTCAGATGTTTTCTGATATGCATTATCTGTTTCATTTTCCAACTCTGGTCTTGTATTTTTCATTTCCCCCTCCTTACAGCATTCAAATATCTTTAATAATCTCATTAAAATGAGAAAAATATCAATAATACCAAATCAAACAAACTCAGTCATACATTCATATCTATACCTTGGATAAGTGGTTATGTTAAATTATTGCAGCCATAAGCAAGTTCAAAAATAAAAGGCTGAAAGTCATTTCAATGACGTGAGTGCAGTAAAATTTTTGTAGGGTCATTGCTCTTGTGTTTCCAATAATTTTTCTCAATTATTTTGACATATTATGTATGTTTTAGAACATAAGAATATCTGATTCAGAGTCATTATGTTCTTTATCACCTATTACTATTATGATTAACAATACATTTTCTCAAGAAAAGTCATCCAAAATGCCATTGTTTTTTAGACAGAGTCTTCCTGTAGCCCCAGCTAACTTGGAGCTTGCTGCCCCAGCTGACCTGGAGCTTTCTGTGTAGACCACTCTGCCATTGCTCTCACAGAGATCTGCCTTGCTCCTACCTCCTGAGTGCTGGGATTATGTGTCACTTTGCCCAGCTTTCACTCAACATTTGTTAAGGTCCATGCTTTTTGTTGCACTGATTTCTCCTTGAGTTCTACAATGTGAAATTCTCTATATGACTTTTAAACTTTTCTGCCAAGGAAAAGCTTAGTATTTAGATTTTCCCCCCCATTGGCTTAATCAATGATTTTCTAAAACATTTTGGATGCTGTTAAGTTAATAAAATTTGTATATACATAAATTGCATGCCCATAATGTGTATTTTTAAAAAAATTTAATTTTTTTAGAAGAAGCATTTCATTACAGCTTTAACATATTCAATAACAGTTTCCAGAGCAAAGACACATCTCTTTCAAAAGTGGCTATAAAATTTTTAGATTCCCTGTTGAATGAATACAATTATACAATATTGAACTCAGTATAAGCCTTGTAAGACAAAACATTGAATGAGTTTTTAACCTTTAAAAAAAGATCTTGATTTTATCTTAAAATATACTGTTTCTTACAGAAAGACTCATTGCTTTTACAAATAAAACTGAGATGTTGGCACATGTGTCTCTAATCTGTATGTATCTGATTATTACTAGTCATAATCGGTTGCATTCAGATCCTTAGCACCTGTATATGTCTATAAAGTACATTTAAAAAAAAACAATTTCTTTTCATTTTAAATGTCACTTTATTTGACAAGCATTCATTTTTTAAGAAAATGAAAGAATTTAGAAGACCTAAGGTAAAGTGCCTAAGAAACAGAATTCCTGACATGATGCTTCAAAATACAAGGAAAAGCTTATCTTTGAAATTCCACAGTGTGTATCACAAAACATATAAGGGGATGGAGGTACATAAGTGAGATATGAATGTCCATCATAGTAAGAAAAGATGGCAGCCCACACAAACCTGCAAAGCTCAAACTGCCGTTTGTCCTCTGGACCAGAGGTCTCAGTGGTGTGCATGAGAAAGTTCAAAAGCTTGTTTTCCATCACCACATCTTCACTGAAAATTTGTTAAATGATCACACTTACTGGTGTAAAATCCTCTATCTTATGGGGGTACCTTTTACCATTTGTTCCAGAATGTCTCCAAGGCTCATGCTTGAGGGCTTGGTCCCCAGTGGTAGTGCTAATAAACTGTGATAGAAACCTCAGGCATCGGTCTGGTGAAGGATGTAGGTTCCTAACGAAATTCCCTTCAAGGAGCAATTTTATCCCTGACTCTCCTCGGTTCTTTGCCACCACTGTGTGAAAGGCTCTTCCCTATCACACCGTTCCACATGTTCTCCTTCACTATTTACCGAGAAACAGTGAAACAAGTGACTGATCATGGATGTAAAACTCAGAAGCAGTTAGCCCAAAAAGTAATTCTCTTTCTTTTATTTATCTCAGGTGTTTTATTACTGAGAAAAAAAGATAACAAACACAACACAAAACCTGAAGTCAGTAAATGAACTAATTCTATAAGCTTAGTTACAGCAGAATCAATAAGAAGCTGATTGCCTTGACAGGAAATAATTTTATTACTCAATACCTTGCTAAATGCAGCATCACCTGCATAAAGGATCTGATTAATAGATCTGTATTATTGGAAAATATTTTAAAGAAGGAAATAACTTTGCATGGTTCTTCAAATTGTCATTTCCAAGAATTGGAATGAAGAAAAATACAGCCCATTTAGAAAATGTAGAGATGCTGTCAAGAGAAAAGGCAGATAAACAAACTTATTGGAAGTATAAGTTCAGGAATCCACCTAGTTAGTAATCTGTTTAGGTAATCAGCAGTGTTTGCTCTAAATAAATAATAACCAAGAAAATTAAAGTGTGTGTGTGTGTGTGTGTGTGTGTGTGTGTGTGTGTGTGTGTATGATCTGTCTTATGACATTGTTTTGAAAATTTGAACTGTTTATCAAGTTCAGATTTTGGTGGAATATTTATTATGATCATGAAATCACCTTTCGATATTGACTATTAGAAATGAGAGATCTGTCCTGCAATTGCATGTGGAATTAGGTCCTGAGGCCTTACGCACATCTCATGCTTTGCTAGAGAAGAAGGAACTAACTAGATATTCATCAACATGGTCTTTGCTTCGTTCATTTACTGATGATGCAAGAACGTGGTGATGGTAATTTGTATGAGCCTTAAAAGTAGTAGACAGTGGGAAAGGCATGCCCATGACATTGTGGCCAGGACATTCAGTTTGTCAACACGCTTTCCGAGTGTTGTCAGCTTGTGGTCCCAGGTCTCTCTAGTTGCATCATTTATAATATTCTTCTGTGGTGCAATGCTTTTATGTTGCCTTTTCATTTCTGCTTTATCTTTTAATTTCAGAAATGATTTGTCAGTCTTCACAATCCCAAACATTTAGTTTGAAGTGGAATCTTTCTGGACTGTCAGAAAAAATTGCAAGCATGCTGGGTGAATGTTTTAAATTGATGAGTTCGTTTAATTATTTTTAGAGTACTAAATATAGTAACATAATACTAAATTATGAATTAAGCCATGCAGTGACTAAGAAGTGACTTGTCCAAACAATTCACTGGATAAAAGACAAAATAAGAACCATTTCTTTACCTGTCACTACTACATGTAAAAGCATGACAAAAAAGGACCAAAATTAAGGCCCACTCCACATGATGAAACCAATACCTGTCACCATCATTAGGGCCAAGATCCTGTGGCTAGGTCATAGACCCTAGGGAGAACTTGCTACTATCATGCTGCTAAATTGACATACCATTAAACTTACTCCCAATGATCTATCATTACCCCCATAGATTAGTGCACCTCTCAGCCTTCATCAGAGAAACTTTTTTCTGAAGTTCATGATTCACAGAGAGATCCATAACTAGTCAACCTGCAGAGAATAAGAGACTATGATGTGCTCAGCCCTAAATGAGTGATCTACATCACATCCTTCCAAATAAGGCTTAGGAATAATTGTGGAAGTGAAGGAGAAAAGCTTGTGAGAGCCAGAGGCACTGGAAGACATGAAGGAAGCACTGTTTTCCTGATACTATAGGCAGTAGCAAATATGGACTCACAGAGTCTGTGACAACATGCACAGACTTGTGAAAGTTCACCAGATAAAAACCCAGAATGGAGTAGGAAAGTTAGTAAAATTCTCAACCCTAGCTGAGGATCCTTTGGCAATTGATGGCTGTTGGGAGAGGTTGATTGAGTTTTCTTTAAGGGTTTCACTGCTTGAAGGTTGACCATGCACCAGGAAATGGATCCCACACCCAAGTGTACTTGGAAAACACAAATTGAGCTCCATGGACATTAAAAAATAGGAGGACCTGAAGCTGGGCAGATAAGTGAAGAGGTAAACCTGGGAGAAGTTGGGGGATGGTATTGAATATGATGAAAATATGTTGTATGAAATTCTCATATTCATGAAAATGTTATTTATTTTTTAAAAAATAAAAAGTGAATGACAAGTCACTATGAAAATCAATCATTTATGACACATTGATCTAAATAAAGTGTTTCATTTGCTAGTGTTATGGTTCAAAGGTAAATACTACAACAGCACCCATGTTTTCAAAGGACTTTCCTTGTTTGTAAGATGGAGCCCTGCATTGTGGACAACCCATCATTTCTAAAGATCCTAAGGTAATGCACATTCATTAAACTATTTTCTGCTAAGTGTGGCATTCCTCCTCATTCCATACTGTATATCTGTATGACAAACATTTTCAATTTTTATTATAATCTAGTATACACTCTGAGAAATGGAATAATATAACCTAAACATTTAAGTTCAGAAAGAACGCTGAATCTGTTAACAGCAGTCATTTCAAGATATAAGTATTTCCCCAAAAAAGAAGGAAAAGCAGTTGTCATTGCAGAATCAAAAACAATAATGAAATTGGAAAATTAGTGTATGTGTGTGCCTAAGTCTTTCAAGAAAATGAGTTGTACGTATGGTCCACACTTCCAACAGTTAGGCATCCCACATCAACACTGCAAAAAGAAAGGATTCTGTTTTTATTTCAAACCAATTGTTAGAAATACAATAATTATAAAAATTTATTTTCTTTAAGATCTAACATGTTTGTGAATGTTTTAAATTTTCAACACCAAACTCAAACAGCAAATAAATAGATTCAGTATATAGCAGTAACACAAAAACATTGCTATGTGATGTCAGAAGAATCCATATTAGATTAACATGAAAACTGATTCACCAATAAAATAAAATACTGAATAAAGAAAATATTGAATTTTCCTCTGAAAATTAACAAATAAAAGGCAACACCAGACCAGGGACATAGCTCTTTACAAAGATGCTTACCCACCATATTAGGACCTGAGTTTGATGGTTTGATGCCCAGGATCTACAAGGTGGAAGGAGAGAACTAACCCCTACAAGTTGTTCTCTGCCCTTCATAAGTGTGATGCCCGAAGTTACACACAAACACACACACACACACACACACACACACACACACACACCCCATACACTAATAAATAGATAAATAATAAATAGTGTGAAAATTTACCAAAATCCTAAATAAATAAATTGAACTAACAAATGCTTGTCCTATACTACTCAGATTGTTCTGAAAAGAGAAAAAAAAAAAAAACATCTATACTCAAGGATGAAATTAGCGGTGGTTTTCAGCTTTCCATTCATTTGTTTGTGAGGTGCTTACAGAAAATGGGTGACCCTCCCGGGAGAGTTCTGGCCAATGAAACAAATTCATGACTTTTGGCTTGTATGGAGGGCCATGTAGCTTTAATCACTGCTGAAGCAGATGCATGCTGCTTCAGGTAAACGTGATATGCAGGCATTAACTTGAAGAATATGTTCTCATCTATATAAAATATATTAAAAATAACAGTCATTGATATCTAAGCAGATTAGACAATATACATTTTATAATTTTTCAAGGAACTTGTAACTCCAGTTCTCTGAAATCTCACAGACTACAAAATTTCATTATTTTGATGACATTAATTTAATAAGACTAGATAAAGAGACTTTAATATTATAAAGCACATGCCCCACAGCAGGTGTATATCAAGCTTTGATAAATTCAGAAACCTGCTTTTTTCCTTTAAGTTTTAGGCTCCCAGTAATCAAAGATAAGTAAAACACAAATTGTTGTACTTTGCACAACTGTCATGAAGTAGAGAGCACAATGTCTACTGGCCTGGAAAGGATATATTCCTGCCCAAAGGCTACTGTTCTGCATCACATACTGGTGTCATGAATCACTTCTGACTTTGAATGAGCCCAGAACAGGGAAGGAGTTAACCTAGAATAGACACCCATTTACTTGACCTTTGTGATTTCTATTAAATAATTTTATCAAATATTTTTATTTCAAAATATAAAAGTATGGGAATTCAATGTATGTTGTCAACATGATCATTTAAATGCAGACATATAAACTCACACATGTATGTG
>NW_008360331.1:7849623-7855649 GCF_000622305.1 Nannospalax galili | reverse complement strand
ATTATATTTTAAAAGATGTTTTACTGTTTTAATTTTTACATGTTTTATCTCTAATGTTATTTACAATATGAGGTAATAAATTAATGTGTTTTATTTTCCACATCAACCTACACCTATTCTAGTATTATTTCTGGAAGACACTTTCCATTCTTTATTGATTATATGTTTAATGCATCTGCCCTTCAGTAATATTCGTCACTTGTAGTTATATTGTCTGTTATTAATATTAAAATTCTATCTTTCATTTGTGATCTGAATACAAAAATATTCCCAAAAGTCATGTGTTGAAGGCTTGGTCCCTAGGTGGAGACTGTATTCAAAATTTGATGAAGCCCCTTGGGAGGTGGCGGAAACCCGAAGGTGGGGCGGAACTAGAGGAAGTAGGTCACTTAATGCAACATCATAAAAGGCCATTTGGTTCTTTTTAGTCTTTTTATGTTTCATTTTTCCCCTTATATTGCTTATTTTTCTTGTTTCCATTATGGAGGCATTATTCTCCATACCTTTGATTATTTCTACATATTGTTATTTCTAGTTTGTAGACATATAAAACATGTGTTTGAGCTGTAACTCCCCCCCCCTTTTATTTCTTTTATTTCATATTTTTTTGGCTTTTTGAAAGAGGGTCTCCCTCTAGCCTCAGCTGTCCTAAAACTCACTATGTAGACCAGCCTGGTCTCTATTGTCTATCTCTGCCTCCTGAGAGCTGGGATTGAAAACACACACCAATATACCCAGCCACTTTCTTGTTCTAGTAAATTCCATATGGCCCAACAAGATTATAAGGTTTCTTTAGTAAGTAGCTATGACTTAGCATATCCATCCCAAGAACCGCTTTATTGGTGAGAAAGGGTAATATTTTGTTCCATTCCAGCAGATGTTTCCCAGGTTTTCTGGTAATATGTTATGGAAAGATGGTAGCTTATTTTGCCAGGTAAATACACCATATTTCTTCAGGGACGGAAGGATCTTTTTTCATTTATACTCTAAATTTTTCAATATGAAAAGTAAAAATGGCGTGATTGTGAAAACATATTTTCTTTTCAAAATGAATGTCAATAGTATAATTTTCTTCTCAGTCAGAGGTATTATCCATAATCCATTTCCATAGCATTCAAATTTTTCCCTCATCCCTCTATTGATTTTTTTATTTCCTACCTTGAATTAGTCTCACTCATGACACGGAATTTAAGACTTACTATTTAGTATTCTACTTGCAGGTATTCATTGTTCTAAATGACACTTAGTGATATTTTTGCTCATGTACATCAGGGACTTTTAATCATATTCGGTGCAACATTACATTTTTTGTCCCCTGGCTTGTCCTTTTCTCTTCCCAAATAACCTCCCTTTTATTTTTATGTAATATATATAAATACACGTGTTTGTATATAGCATATAAGTAATTTAGATCTCCCTTGTATAAAGTTGATTACTAGAACTAAAGCTGTTACTCTTAAGTATATAATTTCTACCATGTGTGATGGTGTATGCCTTTAATCCTAGCGCCCGGGAGGCAGAGGTAAGTGGGTCTCTGTGAGAGCAAGGCCAGCCTGGTCTACACAGGGAGAACCTGTCTGAAAAACAAACAAAAAGTATACAATTTCTAAAATCCACTATTGAAACTAACACTTCCTCTGTCTAATCATTTGTCCTTGTTCTTGGGCATTGCAGATTGCTCTTGGGTGAAGAGATGTGCTGGTAAAGCATGCAGTACACACAATACAGGTCCTCAGAACAGTGAGTGCTCTTAGAAACAATTGCTTTGCTAGTGTAGTAGTTTTCATGTGTGTGTGCGTGTGTGTATGTGTGTGTGTGTGTTTGTGTGTGTATGTGTGTATGTGTGATAGCTCTGAATTTAGGAGAATATGACAGGTGAGAAATGAAATACATTATAACCCAGTTATGACTAGCACCTTTGCTACTGTAAGTATCTGCTTTTATTCTCAATGGTAGTTGTTTTCCAATCTGCCTTCTTTTATCTTGTAGATACTAAAGTAGTGCTCCAGGTGTCAGGATTTCATAGAAGAACATCATAATAGTTTTTTCATTATCTGAAGAATTATGATGCAAGTTGCAAAGAACTATAATGGGGATTATAAATTGGATGTATTTCTGTTAAAATTGTCTCCCCTAGATATGACTCATCTGGGGCAGCAAAGTGACTCAGCAAGTTAAGGCACTTGCAACACAAGCCTGATGATGTGAGTTCAATCACCAAGACATCATTATGGATGAAAGAAAAAAATGACTCTGCAAAGTTGTCCTCTGACTTGAACATGTACATTCTGGATGCGCACCTACACAGAACATGCATAAACACACAATAATAATAATAAATTTACAAAATAAGTCTCACCCACAGTGTAGAGAACAAAATAAGCATTGAAAATGTCATATGATATATGCACATCACAGATATATGAATTTCTAGAAATCAACTATAAAACAAACTAGATATTGAAATGCTTGCTCTAGTCTCAAGTAGCAGCCTACAACTTCACAAAGTCAGGTAAAGCACAAACGCTTACAGTTTGTTAATGGAAAATGAAGACTTAGACTGCGTTATATAATATAATATATAGGAAGAGAGCTGGGACAAGAAAATAACTTAAAATTTTCTTAGTAGACTGCTTCTACTAATTCTTTGATACATATATATGGCATATATATATGGCATATATATGAGCAAGGTCATCCTAATACTGATCACAATATTTTATTTTAAATTTGTGTATTATTTTTAACAGAAATACTTATCAAACATGAATAAAAAATACCAATTTTTTTGTGCTATGAACAATTTAAATTGTCCTTTTCTTTGAGGCTTCAGGTGTTTAAACAAGAATCACATGCTACACTATCAGTACATATTTCCATGCATGTATTACTTTAAGTAAAATAATTTTACAAAGAGTGTTTTTTTCTGGAAAACACATAGGATCATGCAAAACAATTCTCAGTAAAATGCATTTGAAAAACGTAAGTTGGGGAACTACAGTTTGATTCCTATTAAACTACAGCCTTTGAAAACAATGAGAAAGAAAATTTTTCCAGTAGGGTAAACTTGTCTCTAGACCTCTAGGCCACAAGTATAATAAATAAATATCACACCAATTGAATGCACATATATTTCCAGTAATACAACTTTTTTAGAAAATGGCAAACTAATTTTATTTTCTTTTAGAAATAATATTATGCATATTCTTCCTTATATCACTAGGCTCTTCCTCTGGCCTCTTCTTGTCTCAGTCTTTTTGATTCCTTCAATAAAAGTCAGGTGAGACACAAATAGATGAGTGGAGAGAAAAGACAGTCTACCAGGGAGTGGGACACCTTTGAAACGTGAGACCATTGTCTTATTTACGAGGTTTAGACAGGTTTTATATTAATTGGAAAGTTTCTGAGACAGGCCACTATGCTGAGGGGTGTTTTCTTCTCAGGTGATTGACCCATTTAGATCAGCCCATTCAGGAGGAGGCAATTATATGTAAATCTTCTTGTGAGCTAATAGTCTTGTAAGGTTCTGGGCCCTCGAAAATATGTCTCCTTTGGAGGCCAGAGATGACTTAGATCCCATTCCTCTGAGTCATTATATACTGGTTATATACATTCTGCTTATTGTGAAGTAAAGGTCTAACATTAAAATCCTTCTAGTGTAGCCGGGCGTGGTGGCACACGCCTTTAATCCCAGCACTCCGGAAGCAGAGGCAGGCAGATCTCTGTGAGTTCAAGGCCAGCCTGTCTACATAGTGAATTCCAGGACAGCTGGGGCTACAGGGAGGCCCTGTCTCAAAAAGACCAGAAAATAAAATAAAAAAAGATCCTTCTAATGTAGAAAAGAGCAGAAGATAAGGTATAGAAGTCTATGTAGGCAAAATTGGCAAATAAGAGAAACCTTTTGGCAAAGCCAAGGGCTAGAATCACCCAGACCAACACCAACTAGAACTGTCAGGGGCCATTGGCACAGGGAGAGACACTCACTTCAGTGTCTGATGGTGACCTGGGACTCTTTATAGAATACAGCTGGGTGGAGATTGAAGATATTAAGGTGCCAATGAGACATACAATGTATGAAGTTGAACTTCATGTACGAGAAAGCCCATGCTATGCAAATGAGCCTCAAAAGACTGGTGATACGTGACATAAAACCTTAATCCTTTGTATTATAGGGCCACGTTAACTGATAAACTTCTTTCGTCTGCTCTGGTCTGCTTCCTTTGCTTTGACATGTACTATCTTTTAATAAGCCTTTTCTGCTTCTGTTACTATTCAAGTGTTTCTCTTCAATTCCTTCCTGGACACAAGAACCTGGAATCCCTCCAAAAGGGTCCCCTGAACTGATATCTGCTGATATCATTTCAAGCCTTCTAATATCTAACTACCTCTTTAGCACTTCCATGGTTGGATGGTTACTTTTCAGAAAAAAATTGTTAAGTCTTCATTTGCATCTGACAACTGAAAATAGTTTTCCTTACTGGAGTAATGCGTGGTAGGTTTCTCAGACTCCAAGCGATATCCCTACCCAAGATCATTTAGGAAGCACAGATTAGACTTGATAGACCTCCAAATAATGGGCCTAAGAATGATAGAGGGCATACATTTGGAGGGGGGTTAGTGAGGTAGGGATGGGAGGAGGTCTGAATACCATCAAAGTAAATCTGCATGGCATTCCAATAAAAATATTTTTTTTGATTTATTTTTTTATTTTTTTTAATTAGAAGAAGCATTTCATCACAACCTATTCAATAACATTTTTCTGAGCTATAGATTTCAATGGTAATGTTTATCACCTCTACTAATTAGCATGATGTAAATTTCCATGCTTCCTTCTCAAATATAATATATTTTTAAAAAGGTGTTGATTTTGTGTGTGTGTGTGTGTATGTGTGTATCACACAGAACATCCCAAACGATCTTACTCAACTATACATCAACTTTCCAGATGGCACCCTCCCATAGCCTCCCTCCCCCAACTAGAGCCCTTATACTCTGATATCCCTGTTACTTCCCCATTACTTGTCCATAAGGTGTATCTAGTCAGCCTATATAGAGGACCTTCTTTTAGGAGGGTCAGCTGTTCCTCATCTAGCAGCAATCAGTTGTCAATATTCCTTTAGATAAGATTGGAGTCTGTTGTTCATTTTCCCAGTTCTAAGCTGGGTTGTTATCTGGGAGTGCCTGGGGCCACACTGGCCAACAACTCAAAAGAAGGTATCTCCTATCTGGCATTACCGATTGTTATGTAGTCTTTAGATATGCATATGGACTCTGAAAAAAATTATATTGGTCCCTTTAATCTTTGGTTATACTTTCCTTTTGGGTGTTTAAGGCCATGCAGTTGGCCCACATTAACCAATTTAATTTTGCTCTTAAGGTCATTTGAGGTTCTGTTCCTCAGGGGTCGCATGGGCTTGGGAGGAGCCCCTGGCTCCTTTCTTTTACCAGTCACATCTATGTGAAGATAAGTCAAAGGTCCTACTCGACCATGGCTGGCTTTACTTGGAAGCATGGAGGAAATGATTCCTCTGCATTGACCCTCCTCTTTATAGACTGGATACTGGTTCAAGTCCATTGGGTGGGGTCTCCTTGGCCTCCTTGATCAAGAGGTCAGATGACCCACCACCATTACAGGACGTTTTGGGAAATTCTCATAGTCCCTGGGAACTAATCGACCTAGGAGGGCAAGGAGCAAAAAGTGTCCCGTGTGTCCCTCTGACCCAATTACTATAGATCTCAAGGTGTGTCTGTTAAACATCCAAGAAGGTTAGTTCCACCATTCTGGCATTTTTAATTACTGTGTGTCTTGCAGATAAATCTTGGGTAATGACCATTTGGTCTCAAATAAACCTTATCTAGAGATATATTTCTTGATCTGTTATGTATAATTTGACAGTAGATTGTAGGAATAATATGGTTCCCTCTGGTTTTTGTGACTAGCTAGGCATTGTTTCTCTCTTGTATCACTGTATTGCTTCAAGTATTCTTTGAAGGGTTGATTTTTTTGGGCATGTATTCTTTCAGGC
>NW_008360331.1:7807491-7848673 GCF_000622305.1 Nannospalax galili | reverse complement strand
TTCCTTGGTTGTCTCCTTTGATGTACAGAAGCTTTTTAGTTTAATGAGGTCCCACTTGTTAATTCTTGCCCTTGTCTCCTGGGCTATTGGTGTCCGGTTTAGAAAGTCCTTTCCTACATCTCTATCTTGTAGGTATTTCCTAATGTTTTCTTCTAAGAGTTTCAGAGTTTCAGGCTTTACATTGAGGTCTTTGAGCCATTTGGAATTGACTTTTGTGCAGGGTTAAAGATAGAGGTTTAGTTTCATTCTTCTACAAGTGGAGGTCCAGTTTTTCCAGCACCATTTGCTGAACACGCTGTCTTTCCTCCAGCTAATGTTCTTGGCCCCTTTGTCAAATATCAGGTGGCTAAAATTGCAATTACTCATACCGCTAAGAAAATAAAGTTAACTGCAATAATGGAAACACTGTTTTAAAAATACAGACAATGGATATGAGAACCCTTCATTTGAGTTTTGCAGTCTTGCTTAGTTGGACTGTCCCATGCTGTGCCTAGCACTGTTATCTACATCAGTTATCTACAACTTTTACAGTTACAACATAGCTCAAAATGCATTGAAACGAACAGATTTCCTAACAGAATCAAATCAACTGATGTAGTAAAAGCATCATTTTCCATTGGGAAACTTTTATTGCAAATGTAACATTTTATACACAATATCAAGTATATTTTTGCCTGACATAATTTAAGTGTTATTCTCAAAATGAAATAGAAATATATCCTATACCTCTGGGAACCCTAACTGTTCAAGAGTTCCATTTATTTTTGCACATTACTGTAGCTTGGGTGTATTCTTCTAAAGCTGAGATATTGGAATCTCCAAATTCATGTTGATTTGATTTGGGGGCCAGCACCTCCAGAATAGTTAAGGTTTTATGACAGAATGGTTATAAAAGAAAGAGGGATCTGAGCACACATACTTTACCACTCCTCATCAGACTCTTCTCAACTTGTTAGGATGAAACCAGAGGTGAACTCCAGATGATGCTAGTATCTTCATGTCAGAATTCCCTGTTCCAGAAGTAAGTGAGGGGCTAAATATGTTTTGTCCTTCAAGATTAGGAAACACTGAAATCTTTAGCAAAAATTTGATTAATACATGTTCAGGAAGCATTACTATATGAGAAAGAGCAATACTCCCTGATCCTGTAGTTGAATTGTCAGAGGGTATGGCTTTTGAAGTAGGAAAAGCTCTGTCAGTCTGGAATGCTTCACTTCTGAAATGTTGGTTCCAAAGTGTTTTTCTCATGGATGCTAAAATACTCAAAACTTAAGCCAGGCCTATACATGAATGCTTTCTCCAACTGTTATATTAATAGTTTTGTTTTGCTGTCATGTAAAATAGAGCAGCTGCTCTACAACAGAAGGCAGACCTTGTCTGAAGGAAATTAGAAGAGACTTGTGGGAAGGTTTTAGTTAGCTTTGCAAAGTATTTCCCATCAGATATCTATATTGCTTTAAGGTCAGGTTTTCATTCTGTCCTTGATTTAATTATTGTGGATAAAATTTCAAGATAGTCATTCAATTATTTGAAAGGCATTTTTTTTTCTTTTCTTTTCCACTGGTAGTGTATTGCTTCACATTACATCTCATTGCAAGTCTTCAGGATGACTGAAGACAGTGGGCAATGAACTTGTATTTCTTCATAATACAGTTATGAGTAGAGTTATAAGACTAATACTGTTAATAATTTGAAGAAAATCCATTTGAAGAATAAAGATCTAGGACCTGGCCTGATGGCACATACCCTTAATCCCAATATTAGGGAAAAAGAAGGCAGATCTCTGTGTGATCAATCTCCGCCTGGTCTACATAACAAATTCTAGGCCAGTGAGGGCTATAGGGAGAAACTGTCTCAGACACAAAACAAAACAAAACAAAATAGCAGTAAAGAATAAAACTTAAGGAATTCTTTGAAAGCTGATATGGGGAAACAAATGGGCAATCCCTTTCCTGTTCCATGCAAAGGTCTTAGCCAATAAATGATAAGGTAACACAGGAAATGGATAACAAACTTATTTAATCAGCATCTGAGGAACTAAAAGACCAAAAAAAAAAAGTATCTATTTTGTGCTTAAGTTCAATGAAAATTGGACACCCTGATTGAAATGTTACTGATACAATATGATACAGTGCAATGGTTAATGACTGGGCGTGAGGCAGCAGGATTCTGTGAGGATATTTCTTGTTCACAGTTTATGTAGAATTCTTTTTCCTCAATTATCAGAAAGGACTCCCCTAGAATAGGGGGAGAAAGGAGAAGGTGACCTTTCTAGATTTTTTTGCTCACTTTGATAGAATAAGATTCTGTTTTCTAGGTCTTGCATTGGGGAAGAGGAATTTTAATTTCTGAAATCTCTTTGGGGAGGGAGAAAAGCGTAGGCAGGAGTAGGTCAGAGCAACTTTGCTCCTGAGGCAGCTTCTGAGGACTTGCAGTATCCTTCAGTTCAAAGAACTCTGCATGCCAAAAGGACATTCTTTGGGTTATAGTTGCTCTGAGCCCCAACATGTGTCATGTATCTTAAGTTTAAAAGTACAGTGACTAAAAGCCATTCCATTGACGCGAATGACAATGCATTTTACATAAAGCCTGAAAGTGACTCAACTCTTGGGTGAGTTAAAAGAACCCTCACACAATGATGTAGGCACGGGGCTGAATGAACCTTGAGCCATCTGAGTACTTGAAAAGATAAAACACTTAACCACTGTAAAATAGATTAGCTGAAGCAGAAATATGGTTTGGTAGTTCAGCTGAAAAAGGAAGTCCTTTTAAAGCAAGTAGGTGGGGTAAAAGAAAGGGATTAGTAATAACAGTCAAACCAAAACAAACAAGTGAAAGGAAAGCAGTCATTTTCACCACAGGACTTAGTAAATGGCATGATTTTCAATCCTCCAATTATGCCTGCATGCTGCTCTTTGGTGAAGAAAAGCACAAAAGCAATTCTTTCTTCTTTATGCTCAACTGACCCAGCTCATCAAGAAGTGGTCTACTACTGTGTCAAACGTGTTATATCGCAGCGCACACTGACCCTTCTGAGGCCATTGGAAATAATTTCTAACCCTGGATTTCAAGCATAAATGTTCACTTGTCCAAATCATTTGTTCAGTTCAATAAAAAACATTTCATTTAAAATAGCAGTAAGCAGGTTGTACTAAATTGGCACAGGTACATACATACATTTATATAGAAGGAATTTCCTTTATGGCAAAGTAATTATTTCACTGAAAATTATGTAAGTAGAATCACAGAGCTGATATTTCATTTTCCTATTTTTAGTGATAAAATCTGAAGTGTTTGCAATTAAACTGAATTGGTTCTTGTTTATCAGTGAGAAAAAGATGAAAATAGGACTCTAACTGTAGCATAGTTAGATGCTACAAATGGATATGATGATTGCAATCATAAAATAACAATGTGTACTCAAGGGATCTCTGAACACTGTTGTAATCTGTTTTTCAGTGATGGCAATACTGATGAAAATAAAGTAACTAGGTTATAAAATGAAAATATTAGGATGACTGGGTGTTTTAATTGCAAAATTTTTCACATTCTTAAAAAAGTACCTAGAGCACTTCCTTGACATTTCATTTTCTCATTATTGGTAAGAACAATGAATTTATGGGCATCCATAGTAGAGAAATTCCACAGTTTTCAAAGGGCTCTGCGGTAGTGGACCATTAATTTAAGAATTTCAGTAGTCCACACACAGTAGATTCCAGGATCAATAGCAATAATATGAGCAATAACTCAGAAAACAGTGATATTTATTAATTTAGTTATAAACATAACATTCTATATAATTTGATGAATAATGATTATATATTACAATCCCCTATGAGTCTCAAGACTACTGTGTATTTATAGCACCAAATTTTTAAATTACAGAAATCTTCCTGATAATAGCTAATTCACCTAAATTACATAGGTAGGCATAAAATTTTTCATATTTTAAATTGCTATTATTCGTGTTGTGGCCTAAAATATATACACATACAAATTTTCATTAAATCATAACATTTTAAATATAATTATGCTTTTACTATCTCTCTCTGTCTCTCTATCTCTCTCTCTCTCTCTATCTCTCTCTCTCTCTCTCTCTCTGTCTCTCTCTCTCAACAAGTATTCCATGACTTCCTGTGAAGGTTAGAGCACAAATTGGAGGAGTGGGTTCTATTCTTTTTTTTAAAAGTGTTTAATTATACCTTTTTTCCTAACATAAACTACAGAATTGTCAACATTGCTATAATGGGTCTCATGAGAAGATTTTGGATATTAAACTTTATCTACAACCACCAATACTAAACTCAGATTGGTTACCTCTAAAGAATGAGAAAACAGTTTGAAGCATTCATAGTCTCTGGAAATTGAAGGAGGAATTCAATAATGAATATGAAGTTTACCTCTATCCATGTGGATATTTGATCCACATGTGAAAGCAGACAGCAAAAATGCAGTTTTAGCACACCAAAGTTAAATACCTAGCAAAAGAGAAATAATCACAAAATCAGCACTATTCAAAAGAAAATAACAGGCTCTGGAGTCTCCACAGTTTACAATATGATTAACTACTGTATGTAATTCTTTGACCTATTTTCAAACAGAGTAAAGAAGTAAATGATATGTTTACCTTGAGATGGCCTACTGTTGTACCTCATCCACTGGACCCCAAAAAGACCACTGAGGACCCAACACACCAAAATGCAAAAGCAAAGGTTTATGGTTTATTTGGGCTTAAGCTCGGGCTCTCAGACCTCACCAACTCAACAGATCCATGCTGAGAGCCCAGAGTAAGGGAGAGTGGAGCCTTTTATAGGTTTTAGACAAAGGGGCGGGGGGAGATACCAAAGATACATTTTGGTTGGTTCAAGGAGCCCATGCGCGCCAACATAATTTTAAACCGATTGGATGTATAAGATGCAGCCCTGGAAGTTTCTTATTGGTGCTATTCTCAGGGCTGTGGAATGTGCTGACTGTTACCTGGGGAGCCAGGAGTCTCTGTTTTTACCTTATAGGGCAGTTTTTATGCTCGGGCTTGCTTAATCTATAGTTTCCTAGAAGGGGAGTGGGGAATAGCAGGCGGGGGTCAGGGCATGCCAGGGTATGTCTAGGCATGTCTAAAGCAGCAGCCAAGCATTTTACAGACACTAAAAGAGCAATTAGTGGGGTTCTGGAGGGACTGGGGGGTAACAAGTGAATGAAGAGGGTCTCAGGGTTTGACATTCCCCCCTTGTCTTGTAACTGGGGAACTCAATCATGGGTTCTGGTCAGCCAGCTCACAGGTATCTGAGGGGATTGTGCTAATGGGGCATATAGACTTGTTGTCTCTGAACCATAAGTTGGATGGTGCCTAACCTGTCTTTCATGAATTGTACTAATCTATTGAGGATGCATGGCCCAAAGGTGAGTATTAAAAATAAAACTATAAGGGGACCTAAGAGGGTGGAGATGAGGGTTGTCAACCAGGGAGATTGGTTGAACCAGGACTCAAACCATCCCTGTCTGGCCTCTCGTTCTAGTCCACCCTGCTGTAAGAACAGGAGGTCTAATCCCCTACGATTTTGCCGGGCCAGCTCAGCCAGCGAGCTCAGGGAGTCTTGTAGGTGGTTAATTGACTCCTCGACTCATCGGAGATCTGAATCTAAGCTGGCTCTGAGCTGGGAATAATGCTGATCTTGTCTTGCCAAGGCTGTGGCTCCTGTCCCTATCCCAGCAGCAATCCCTGTCCCAATGAGGAGACTTAAGGTTACTGTGGTTATTGGCTCCCTTCTAAGTCTAGTGAGGCTGGTAGTTCTTGGGCCTTTTAGACTAGTATAGAGGGTTAAGAAATCTTCATGAGTGTGGTAGGTGATTCTAGGCAGGAGTCTGATAATAACACAGAAACCAGATGTTCTCTGCAAGACTTCTTGATTTACACAGGGTGTTAGTCCCATGGTGCCGGCCCACCAGGTGTCATTGTGAGGCAGGAGGAACTGCCCCCTCCCTGTGACATTAAGGGGGAGGATGGTATTGCAGAGGCTAGTATAGGTCAGTGGGACCTGGACAACACAGGTCCCAATGCCAGTTACCTGAGATAGGGTAAGAGAAACATTTGATAGCCATCTGCATTCTGTGTAATCCACAAGGGAGAACATTCCTTGTACAGAAATTCCCTCATAATATGGGGGGGCAACACCATAGCAGAGCCAGCAAGAGCGGGTAGCGGTTGGGTTGGTTGCATTGAGGAAGTAATAAGATGAATTTAGGATCTGCAAAAGAATTTCCCGGGTCAGGGTAGTGGCAGGAAGGGGAGGAATAGGATCTGCCCTTGAGGACTCAAGAGACTGAGTTGCAGGTTGGGGTAGTGGCAGGAGGGGGAGGAATAGGATCTGCCCTTGAGGACTCAAGAGCCTGAGTTGTTGGTGCAGGAGTATAGGTTTGGGCAGTGGGAGGTCCGGGAGGGGGTTTAGCTGGAGAAGATCTATGAGAATCATCTCAGGGGGGGATTTAGGACTCAGTTGGGTCCCAGTGCATGGATGACCCAATCAGAGGAGGAGTTGAATGGTAAAGAGGGCCCCAGGGTCTCTCCCTGCAGCATACAGCTGTAGGCCCCATGTGTGTCCTACATCCCACCCCATAGACTGTTTTCCTTTCTCAGTGAATAGAATTATGAGGGAGTTGCACCGTGGTTGGGCACAGGGCCCCCCCATACCTCCTCCAGTGGTCCCTCCCCATCCCAGGGTGGTGGATCTGGGGGCTCGTTGTAGGGTTATTAGATCCCTGGTTGATGACCCTTTCCACCAGTATGTGCCAGTGGTCTCACAGCCCCAGTCAGGACAATAATAATCCCCAGGTGCCCCACATTTGTTCTTAACTTGTCTGCTTTGTCCGTGGCCTGGACAAACATAGATGGCGAGGCTTCACGTGTGTGATCTGGGGCAGGGGTCTCGGCAGCCCAAGGGAGGAAATGGGGTCTGGTAGTGAGGTTCCCATTCTCCTTCAAAGATGTCACAGAGGTCAACCCAAAGGTCGGGGTACCAAGTGTTGGGAAAGGCTGTCTTGGAGGTAGAGTTGATGACTGTCCCCGTGATGGGGTTGGTGATTACTCAAGTTAAGTTTTGGGGCATATGGGGATTTATGTTACTTGCAGGAAAGGTGCCATCAGCCGATAAGCAGTTCAATGTCAACAGTAGGTTAGCAGGAAGGATCTCATCAGATGTAGAGCTTGAATGGATTTGAAGGGTGTGGAGATGCCTTCCAGATGTCTCCCTTGTAATCCTCTGGGACTGCAAATGGGTCAGCAGGTTTTGCATGTGAGTAGTGCACCCAAGCCATGACACTGTCCACTTTGAGTGTGGTGGGAGTCATCAAGAGGATCACGAAGGGGCCCTTCCATCTTTGCTCGAGATTTTTCCGTTGGTGTCTGTGGATAAAGACCCAGTCACCCGGTTTAAACCTGTGGGGTTGTAGGGGGACAGCAGCTTCATATATGGCTCTGAGTTGCGGCCAGACCCGTTGGTGGGTTAGCTGCAACCGCTGGAGTGAGTCCAGTAGGTCCTGGTCTCCCAAGGTCGATACTAGGTCAGCTTGGAGGCTAGGTATCATAAGAGGGGGGTTCCCATACATAATTTCAAAGGGGGTCAAACCCATCTGGTATGGAGTGTTTCTTACTCTAAAAAGGGCAAAGGGAAGGAGAGTCACCCAGTCTGCACCAGTCTCTAAAGCTAATTTGGCTAAGGTCTCTTTTAGAGTTCTATTCATTCTTTCTACCTGTCCTGAACTCTGGGGTCTATAAGCACAATGTAGTTTCCAATTGGTCCCCAGTGCAGTGGCTATTCCCTGGCTTACCTGAGAGACAAAGGCTGGCCCATTATCTGATCCGATTGTAGTTGGGAAACCATACCTGGGCAGGATCTCTTCAATTAGCTTCTTGGCTACCACATGAGCATTCTCATGCTTCGTTGAGTAGGCCTCAGTCCATCCAGAGAAGGTGTCTATGAATACTAGTAAATGTTTCTATCCAAATTTTCCCTGTTTGATCTCAGTGAAATCAGTTTCCCAATACATACCCAGCCATGTCCCTCTGCTCCTGGATCCTGGGTTAGCATGGGATGGAGCTGAGTTGGTTAACTGGCAGGCATGACAATGCCTAACAATTTTTTCAATGGCTTGATTTCCTTTCTGAATTTTAACTTTGGCCCTTCTTAGTAAGTCTTGCATCCTTCGGGTGCCCATGTGTGATGCTTGATGTATTTTCTTGAGCAATCTTACGCCTAAATTCTGAGGTAGGATAACTTTCCTTTCCATTGTCCTCCACTAGCCTTCTAGGCATTGAGTCATAGGGAGAGTGTGTATCCAGGCTAAGTCCTTGGGGCTACAGTGGGGAGTTTTAGGCAGTTCCCTTGCTCCAGGATCAACAAGAATGGGCAGGATCGTGGAGGTCAGGGCTATTTCTTTAGCTGTCCTGTCAGCCAGATTATTTCCCTTCTGGGTGGGGTTGTTTCCTTTTTGGTGACCCGGGCAGTGGATTATGGCTAGTTTTGTTGGGCCCCAGAGGGCTTGCAGGACGTCTAAGATCTCTTGTTTATTTTTAATAGTCTTTCCCTCTGTAGTAAGGAGGCTCCTCTCTTGATAGATGGCCCCATGGATATAGGCAGTGGCAAATGCATATCTGTTATCTGTGTAGACGTTGAGTCTTTTTCCTTTACCCATCTTTAGGGCTTTGGTAAGAGCGATCAGTTCAGCTTTTGGGCCAATGTACCTATTGGCAGTGGCTTGGCCCAAATGACTATCGAGGTGGTTGTGACCACTCCCCCAGCATGCTTTTTACCATTTCTGATGAAGCTGCCTTCATCCATGTACCAGGTTTCTTCAGCATCAGGCAAGGGAACATCCTTCAGGTCAGGTCTGATGCAGTGCACCTGTGCCAGAATTTCAGTACAGTCATGGAGTGGGTCCCTGAGATCGGGATCTGGCAACAGCGTGGCTGGGTTCAGGGCCATTAGTACCTGGAAGGTGATCCTGGGTGGATTTAGGAGCAGAGCCTGATAATGAGTTAATTGGGCATTGCTTAACCATCGATCGGGGGGTTGCTTGAGCACCACTTCAAGGTCATGAGGGGTGCCACAAGCAGGTCCTGTCCCAGGGTCAACTTGTGAGCATCTTTAACCAGCAGGGCCACTGCTGCTATAATTCGCAGGCAGGGGTGCCATCCAGCTGCTACAGGGTCTAATTTCTTTGATAGGTATGCAATAGGTCTCTTCCAGGGACCTACTCTCTGGGTGAGGACCCCTTTCACAATACCTTTACATTCATCCACATATAGACAGAAAGGTTTACTTATGTCTGGTAGTCCTAGGGCAGGGGCCTCTAAGAGCTTGCGTTTTAGGGTTTCAAAGGCCTCTTGCCTTTCCTGCATCCAGTAAAGTCCTGTCCTTCTTTGTTAGCCTCATATAAGGGTTTTGCAATCTGGCGAACCCCAAAATCCAGAGGCGGCAGAACCCTGCGGTACCCAGGAATTCCCTCATCTGTTTTCTGGAGGTCGGTGCAGATATCTTTAGCACAGTCTCTTTGCAGGCCTTAGTCAACCACCGCTGCCCCTCCTTGAGGATGTACCCTAGGTAAGTCACTTCTTGCAGACATATCTGAGTTTTATTTGCTGAGGCCCGGTATCCCAAGTCCCCAAGTATGTGGAGTAAGTCCTCTGTCCCCTCTAGGCAGGACTTCTGGTCCGGTGCCGCAATCAATAAGTCATCTACATATTGTAACAGGCTTATGTCAGGGTGTTGGGTCTGTACTCACCCAGATCTTCATGCAGGGCCTCATCAAATATAGTTGGAGAATTTTTAAACCCTTGAGGCAGTTGCATCAAGGTCAGCTGGCCACTGATTCCTGCCTCTGGATCATGCCATTCGAAGGCAAAGTAGGGCTTACTGCTGGGATCTAGTGGCAGGCTGAAGAAGGCATCCTTGAGATCCAGAACGGTATACCATTACCAATCTGGTGGCAGGGTACTGAGTAACGTATAAGGGTTGGGGACAGTGGCATGAATGTCAATGACTCTCTTGTTCACCTCTCTTAAATCTTGTACTTGTCTATAGTCCCCGGATTGGGGCTTTTTGACAGGCAGGAGTGGGGTGTTCCAGGCAGACTGGGTTGTTCTCAGCACCCCCAGTTCATTAATCTTCTGATACGTGGAGTAATTCCATGTTTTGCCTTTAGGGGCATAGGATACTGGCGCACTTTAACAGGGTCCGCCCCTGCTTTGAGTTCAACATATACAGGAGGCCTGTGTCCTGCCAGACCCATCCCCCCTTTTCTGCCCAGGCTTGGGGAAATTTTTGGAGCCAATCTGATATATCAGGGTTTGGTTGGATTGGCTCCTGATGGAGTCTGTATTCCTCAGTCAGGTCGTTGGTGACTAGAACCTGAACTGGTGCCCCGTTGTGAAGCAGGGTGGCTCCTTTAGCTGTGAAGTGGATCTGTGCCCTCATTTTTGACAATAAATCTCTGCCCAGAAGTGGGTAGGGACATTCTCGGATTACTAGAAATGAGTGGGATACCCGGCCCTTCCCTAAATCTACTGTTCTTTGGGTAGTCCATGAATAGGGCTTTGTTCCTGTTGTCCCCTGTACCCATGTAGTTCTGGAGGACACTGGCCCTCTTGGCTCCAATAAAACCAAATTCGGGGCACCAGTATCCACCATAAACTCAATTGGTTTCCCCTCTATTTTCAGGGTTACCCTGGGCTCAGGGAGGGGACCTGAGCCCCGTCTCCCCTAGTCACTGTCTTCACCCCCAATTAAAGCCGGTAATACTTTAGCTGATCCCTTATCCTTCTTGGGGCAGTCCTTCACCTAGTGCCCTTCCTCCTTGCAGTATGCACACTGGTTTTTCCCTACCTTATTTCGTGGTCTGGATCCCACCGATGAGCTCCTTCCATACTGGGGGCTGGTTGCCAATAATATCTCTCTGAGGTCCTTCTTGTGGAGGGCCTGTTGTCTCTCCAGGACCCTGGTCAGGCTTGCTTCCTGTCTTTTTTCTTTTCTTTCCTCTCTTTGTTCTGCTGTCTCCCTTCTATTATAAACCTTTTCCACCACTGCTATTAAGTCCCTAAGGTTCTTTTCTCCTAGTCTATCTAAAGACTGTAACTTTCTCTTGATGTCAGGGGCTGCCTGGTTAATGAAAGCAAACATCACAGTTTGAGCTGATTCCTCCGCTTCTGGGTCATACGGAGTGAACCACTGGAAGGCATCTTGTAACCTCTCTAAGTATGAGGCTGGGCTCTCTTTGGGGCCCTGTCTGACATCATAGACCTTAGACATATTGGCTGATTTTCGAGCTGCCATTTTGAGACTTGCTAACAGAGTCTGGCGGTAGACCAGGAGCCTCTCCTTACCTTCTGCTGTGTTGTAGTCCCAGTTGGGGGAAAGCTGGCATTAATGATGCCTGGGTCTGTGGTAGGGTCCCCAGTGGGGCCCAGAACCAATTTCCGGGTTGCCTCCAGGATCCTGTTTTGCTCCTCAGTAGTGAACAGGACACTCAGGAGCTGGTGGCAATCGTCCCAGGTGGGCTGGTGAGTGAAGAGAACAGTTTCCAATAAGTCAATCAAGTCCCTGGGGTTTTCAGAGAAAGGCGCATTCTGTTAGTGCCAATTGTAAAGATCACTGGTGGCAAAGGGCCAGTAATGAAAGGGCTGATTGCCCTCTCCATCTGGGGGCCCCACCGGCCAGAGGGGAGGACAATGGTGTCAGGCTGGGGGATTGCCCCCCTTCAGCTCCGTGTGGCCTGCGCAGGTTCCTGTGGAAGCGATGGTGACTCCTCAGGGTTAGGAGGCGGGGCCTGCACTTATGGCGCTGTTGGCAGGGTGTCCGTCTGAGAGGAGTAGGGCGGGGGAAAGATGTTCTCCTCTGTGCCTCCCTGGAGAATGGGTTTCTCTTCTACCTTTGGTCTGAGAGGGAGGACCTGCAGAGGTGGAGGGGGAGCATTTGGATTAATCAGGGGAAGGAAGCACTTGACCCTGGTGGGGAGAAGGAAGCACTTCACCTTGGCGGGGGGCCATCGGGTCATTCGATGAGGCCTTGCCAGGTCACGATGTATGGGATCTGGTCCTGGTGGCCCGTCCGTGGGCAGAAGACATGGTCCTCTACCCTGGAAATCAAACTCAGGTTAAAAGTCCCTTCAGGGGGCCATCCAACATTGAAGGAGGGCCAATCAACCGAACATAAAGTTGTCCATTTCTTTTTCTTTACATCTACACTATTGTTATGGGCAATCATCTTAACGTCCCCCCAGTGGACTAGTGTAAGATCTAGAGGGGAAGATGGGGTGTTGCCCATAGTATTTATCAGTTCCGTCCATTTGGTCAACAAAGAAATTAGAACAAAGATCACAAGACACAAGAACAACACAGACAGACAGGGGGCCCAAATTAAACTACCATGGCTTTCAGATGATCTGGACTCTCGGCCGTGTGGATTCCCTGGTTTGATTGTGCCCAAGAGCGTATGGATAGGACTCACGTGTCCCAATAGGGTCGCAAGGTCCTCTGAGGTTTCAGATGGACTTGTGTCCTGGTGGGGTGTCTGGTGGGGAACACCCACTCTGAAGAGGATGAGGACATCTCCCAAATCTTCTAGGTCACCTTGCTAGTGTTCCAGTGACAGAAAACTGAGATCAGATGGCCACAACCAAAGGGAAAGTATAGAAAAGACAGGCGGACAAACACAGTTTTACAAAAATTTACCTGGCCAGTTGATCACAAACCTTTTGGGGTTGGTTCCTCTCGGAGGTCTCTGGAGGGTTCCTGGACGAGCCCCCAAATGTTGTGCCTCATCCACTGGACCCCAAAAAGACCACTGAGGACCCAACATACCAAAATGCAAAAGCAAAGGTTTATGGTTTATTCGGGCTCGGGCTCTCAGACCTCACTAACTCAAGGGATCCATGCTGAGAGCCCAGAGTAAGGGAAAGTGGAGCCTTTTATAGGTTTCAGACAAAGAGAGGAGGGGGATACTGAAGATAAATTTTGGTTGGTTCAAGGAGCCCGCGCACGCCAACATTATTTTAAACCGATCGGATGTATAAGTTGCAGCCCTGGAAGTTTCTTATTGGTAGGTGCTATTCTCAGGGCTGTGGAATGTGCTGTTACCTGTGGGGCCAGGAGTCTCTTTTTTTACCTTATAGGGCAGTTTTTATTTGCAGGCTTGCTTAACCTATAGTTTCCTGGAAGGGGGGTGGGGAATAGCAGGTGGGGGTCAGGGCATGCCAGGGTATGTCTAGGCATGTCTAAAGCAGCAGCCAAGCATTTTACAGAAGCTAAAAGAGCAATTAGTGGGGGTCTGGAGGGATTGGGGGTAGTGGGTGAATGAAGAGGGTCTCAGGGTTATACACTACATGTTGGAACCAGGAAACGTAATTCTTCTAATAATGTTCATGGGGTCAAGAAATAATGTTCTTGCAAAGAATGACTGAACACGGGGAAAAATAAAGAAAATAGCAGAATAAAAATATATTTGAAGTAATTCAAAAAAATTTCTTTACTTCTAAACTTTGCTGTTTCTTCTATAAAATGAGCTTCAAGAGAATTTCTGCTGACTTGCAGTTTTATTCTCTTTGTAAACACTCAACAGGTTTACATAAGTATGTCTGAAGATTACTTGAGGAAAAGACGCATTTAATTTATGATTATTTACAAATTAACTCTGAATATAAAATAGATATTGACAAATCATTATAATCATAAATAACATTCTATATAAATTATGTCCACTTATTAATTTTGTAATATACAAAATGTTTAAAAACTGTGATTTGGGGAATGGAAAGAAAACTCAGTGTCTTTGGACACTTGCTGCCAAGCCTGACAACCTAAGTGTGATCCCCAGGATTTACATGATGGAAGGAGAGACTATACTCTTCTGATTTGTCCTCTTATCTTCACAGGAAAGCCATGGAATCCTCGTGCCCCCATATGTACACACACACACACACACACACACACACACACACACACAAACACACACAAACACATACCAGAGAGAAATAAATGTAATAAAAGCATAATTACATTTAAAAGGCTACGATTTAATGAAATATTATGTATGTATTTTAGGTACCATCTTGAATAATAGCAAAATAAAAGATGAATAATTTTATATTTACCTATGTAATTTAGGTAACTTACCTATTATCAATGAATTTTCTGTAATTTAAGAATTTGGCAATATAGCAGCTGGAGAGATGGCTCAGCAGTTAATAACACTGGTTGTTCTTGCAGAAGACCCGGGTTTGAATCCCAGCACCTACATGGCAGGTAACAACTGTCCGTAACTCCAGTCCCAGGGGATCTGACAGCCTCTTCTGACCTCTGCGGGAATTGCATGACACGGGTGCACTTACCTACGTGCAGGCAATACATGCATACACATAAAATAAAAATAATAAAATAAAATAAAGAATTTGGCAGTATAAACAAAGAGCAGTTTTATGATTCATAGGGAATTGCAACATAATCATTCAAATGTTATGTTTGTAACTAAATTAATAAATATCATCTTTTTCTGAGTTCTTCATATTATTGCTATTGATCATGCAATCCGCAATGTCGACTAATGAAGTTGTTAAATCAACAGTCCATTACTGCAGAGCCTTTTGAAAAGTGTGGCATTGCTCTAGTATGGATGCCAATAAGGCTCATTATGATGACCCATATGAGAAAATGAAATGTCAAAGGAGTACTGTAGGTCTTTTTAAATAATCTCTTATAGTTTTGTTTTCAAATCCATCATTTTTATTAAAATTCTAAGCCCTTTAATATTTTCCTATCTTTAAAAACTGATATACTTTGAACACCAGGAGTGGTGGCATGTGCCTTTAATCCCAGCTCTCTGGAGAAAGAGTCAGATGGATCTCTGTGAGATTAAGGCCACCCTGGTTCACATTGTGACTTCCAGGTGGGCTGTGACTAGGGAGACCCTGTCAGAAAAACAACCAATAAAAAGGAAAAAAGAGTGATATATTTTGAAATGAAATTAGAATTTCAGAAGATTTTTGTCTTGATATATTAATTTTACTCTTGGGAGTAGACTCAACATAAAAAAGTGTTAAAGCTTATGTTTTTGTTTAGAAAAAAATGAGCCCTAAGTGTTTTCCTTCCTCAAGAGTAAATGGCATATAGTTTCACAACCCATAAAGAGGAGAATTGATGAGTGTGCTCAACTGTCAGGAAAGACCAGTGATGGCAAAAAAGTAAAAATTATATAGAACAGGCAGGGAGTTACTTGATAAGTTTTAATACAGTAGAATGATATGCCTTTTAAAATATCTAAATGCCTTCAGGTAAGTTGTTTACTTTTAAGATCAACATATTGCTTTTTGAGAAAATTCAGAATGATTTTCCATATAGTCTGCTCTCTTGACCTAATACATTTAGTGTTTAATTTTCTTTTCTTTTTTGGTTCTTCCGATACAACATTGTAAACAGTAGCTTGTTGGTTGTGATTTAAGAAAAAAATGATCCCCAGGGATTTCCAGAGGAATTCTAGCCTCTAAGTGGCCTTCACTGGAGCTTTTAAAAAACACTCATATGCATTAGTGAAAATAAACGTTTACTTATCATTTATAGCCAATGCAACACAATAGGTTCAGAAGGAATTTGAAAATAAATAAGACATATTTAAATTCAGTAAACATATGAAGTGTTTTAAAGGATATAAAATTTCAACACAGGCAAAAAGCAATTCACATAGCAATATTTTATGAAACCATTAATAAACAATAAATACAGTAGAGAATATGAAGTTGAATTGAGCTGCCTTCCAGCATGGAAAAAAAAAGAATAAAAACGTCTCAGAATTTGAAAACTGACAAGACAGATATAACAGCTGCCCAAAGAGTGAAGAGAAAGGCAGGTAAGAATAATACCAAAAGAAATATAATATCTTCATAAAACAAGGCACTGTGCTTTTAAAAAAAAAGCATGAAAAAAATGATAAATGGAGGACTTGTGCAATGTAAGGCCAGGAGAGTCAGGAAGATTGTTTAGAGAAGAAATAAAAGCCAATACTGTGAAGAGACCTTGAGATGAGTGAAATCTGGAAAGTCGCATGTTTTATCTCTCATCACTGTGAACAAGAACCAGAAAGAAACACTTTAAGGTAAAAATTTTATCTTGGCTCATGATTCAGAGGGCTTTCAGTCTATCATGATAGGGAAACATGTTGGGTAGGGGAGATCTATCTGCAGAATTAGATCACATGGTGATGGGTTGTTCACAGTACAGACCAGGTACTGGAAAACAGACCAGAGATAAAAACAGGAATAACTTTCAGAAACTGCCCCTAGTGACCTAATTCTGTGAATTAGTTGCCACATCCAAAACATTCCACAATCGCCAAAAATGACACCACCAGCTGGCACCCAAATGATTTAATAGAAGAGACTGTGGGAAACGTTTTGCATTTTAACCTTAACAGGGCACTTTGGTGATTAGAAATAATTTAAAAACCTCAAATGTTATGAGAGTGGCTGAAATGGCAGAGAGAACTGCAAATATCACTTAGAAATGAAGAAGCAGGAATGAAAGAGAAAATAATGGAATTTATCGTTGAGTTTTATGTTGTCAACCACCTTCACAAGTTGCAATTTAAGAAAGATTTAATAATACTAATAGGCTTATTGTGAAAATTGATAGTAAGTAGAGGAGAAAAATAGAGATTTTCATCCCCCAAATGTCAGGACTTGATAAACACCAATGAATCAACTTGTACTAATACATTTCCTATGACAGTAATGCCATTTTAAAAGTTAAGCCCTGGCTCTGGCAGTCTTTCTGCCCCCTCTCCCGAAATGGTCCCTGAGCCCTGGGTGAGGGAAGTTTATTATAAGAGTTCTGTCCAAGGACCCACACTCTACAGACTGTTACTCTCTATACTTTGGCCATTTGTGCCCTTTGGTGCTCCTGACCCTCTGTTGCATGAGGGATCTTCATTGATGAGAGTTTAGAGATGCATTAGTGTTCTTTTTAGCCATTATTCTATATTCCATAAGGTTTAGATGTGGAGGTTGTATTGTAGATGTGCCAGTAAGGTTTGGCGACGAGTTTATGCTTATGACGAGTTTTGGAACTCTGTAATAATTTCTGCTAGTTGAAAAAGAAGTTTCTTTGATGAGTGCTGACTTCGATATGTTCTTGCAAATATAAGGATTCATATTTTGAACATAGTAAGAGGTGATCTTCGTTAAGGGAGTGACTCTAGATAAGCTGACTACACGTCAGTGGATGAGCTTGCACTAAAGGACATATGAGGACACTAACTTAACTTGACCCAATAGGTCTTAACACAAATGACAGAGTGTAAGAATTCCAGTGGAAGGGGATAGGCTCGAGGTGCAGCAATGGGAAAGTGACAATGATAAGGGGATATAAAGATGATTAAGATGTTTTGTATTAAACACACAAAATTTCAATAAAAATTTGCAAAACCAGGTTAAGCTCTATAGTAGTTACTTTTGTGTTACTATGAACAAATTATCCTACAGCTTTAACAAGATTTAATCAGTCATAGTTTCAGTCTATCATAAAGAAGGAATAGCAAGTTACTGTGTTCGTGGTGGTAGGAAAGAATGCTGTAGGCTGTTCACATTCTGTTCACACACACACGCGCATGCACACACACACACACACACACACACACACATTCACAAGCTTACATAATCCAGAAAATATCCTAGGAATTTTAGAATTTGTACATAGTTCAGCGTAGAGTGTCTGAAATTTTTATTTACTAATTAATTTGTGATTAAGTGGGAATTAAACTTTGTGAACTCTATTTTTCCAGGCAGTTCCTGGAAAAATCAGGTAGATCAGGAAGCAGAGGGCATGAAATGAAGCATGGTGTGTTCACAGCTGTGAACGTGAAAGTTCTTCTTCTCATCATCATCTTCTATCAACAAGGCCCTATGTCCAAAGAGTTCCTCAACCTCCCCAAATAGGACCAAAGGCTGTGAAACAATTATTCACAACATGAACCTGTAGATAACATCTCAAATTCAAATCCCTATCATCTGATTCTCAATCCTAAAGGCTGAGGAACATCTCATAAATTAAATAATTCCAACTTCAAGATTTCCTTTAGTCTTAACAGATGCAGCATCTTTTAAAAGAGTTAGTCTACTGAGACAGAGTGATTTCTTACCTGTGTGACCACGTAAAATAGGTAAGAAAATGGTATACTTCAATGTTCAATGACCCAAGTTATGTTCAATTTACCTATTTTAATCAGTGTTGGCCAGAATGCTTGATTGTTTATGTCCTAGAAACAAGAAGTTCTTATGAGTAAATATGTGGCAAGAATAGACACCTTGAACTCTATTTCCTCTTTTTTTTGTTGAAATGAGACTGACTGATTCTGCATTTCTCATTATTATATCCATCACTTAAAAAATCCTCAACTTTAAAATTAGTGAATGAATCTTCCTGACTGATGTTGTAGTTACCGAAGAAGCAGTCTATCAAATCAGTGTCTTCCACATCTATGTGGGATTATTATGTATTCTTTTTATTCTGGTTGAGACTACAATACTGATATTGAAACATCAGATCCTCTTTCAAATTATGCTGATTATAAAATTATAAAATAGTAATTCATGAAGTTAACCACAATGGAAATTGGGTTAGAACTCTTTTGACAAGGCTTTATTTTTGAACAGATATTTATTAAACTCTTTTAACTGGTCTGAAGTATAATTTCTTGAAATATGTGCAATAATTGGAAATAATATAGCATTACAACAAGTTGGAAATCACTGTTGGTTGGCAGTTAACTTTCTGTCACTGGGATTAATACTGACATAAGCAAAATGTAAAGAGCAAAGGTTTACTCTGAACCATAGTCTTAGAAATTTCTGTCTTGGATAGGTGGTCCTGTTGTTTAAGGATGTGGTAAAGGAGCACATCATTGCAGGAGAATCAGCACAAAGCTGTACACCTCCAGTCAGCTAAGAAACAAAAAGTTAGGGAAGGAAGGGGCCAGGCTCTCAAATTGCTGTATAAGGGCACAGCCCCAATGACATAAATTCCTTCCAAAAGGATCACTCATAAGGGTTTCACATCCTATCCAAAGCAACACCTAGTGAGACATTTATCCAAGGCATGATATTTTGTTAGAATTTTGAAATGAAAATGAAAAGCCTGGGTGGGAAAATGAAAGTGCAACAACTACATTTCTCTTGCATCTTCTGTAGATGGATGTTGGATGCTGGATGCTGAAATTTTTCCACTTGCCAGACAAATTGATTAAAACTTCCTGTTCAAAGAATGCATCATTTTTTGTCCATTCTTGGATTGCAGTACAATATTGAGGAGTAATAAATGTCTGGACAGTTACTAAGAAGCAATAGAATTTTTCTGTATTCAATCTTCATGCACTTAGTTGCTGATCATCTTCAATTGGTTTTCACTCATAAGAAAAAAATTCACAATTGGAAACTGCAATCTAATTGGGAAATCTCAAGAAAAATGACAGCAAAACATCCTCATAAATCGCATTGCTTACAGAATTATGGCACATAAAGAATCAATGTAATTGCATTCCAGAAAGGTCTTCCTAAAACTTTTTCCAAAGCTTTTAAAGCACACACACACACACACACACACACACACACACACACGTGCACACACACACTCGTGCATGTGCACACTCGTGCAGAAGACATATAACCCAAGGACTACATTAGGATTTAAACATATTTCAAGATAAAGTAGAGTGGCTCACATTTCCAACATTTAGTTATTAATTTGTGTTGAAGGGGGAATTTATCTTAACTCTATTTTTCAAAGCAGGTTATGGAAAATTCAGGGAGATGAAAATATAATTATATTAAAGATTTATTTATACTTAATTATGTGTATGTGTATGTGTGTGCAGATGTTTACTGAGACCAGAGAAGGGCATCAGATTCTCTGCATCTAGAATTGCAGGTGGGCTTATATTACCCCAGGTGGGTACTGGGAACCAATGTGGGTCCTTTGTAAGAGCAGTTTTTTTTCTCTTAACTGCTGAGCTATCTCTCCAGTCCCTATCTGTAACTTGATAGCACACATTTCCCCAGGAAATACAAATGCCAAAATCCTGAAACACACAATATACTTTTCAAAATATTATATTCTTTTTTTCTGCGAAAGGTGAGAGATTAATATATTAATATACTGGCAAAATTTGAATCTTGCTTGTCCTAAAACCTGATCTTTTGAAAACTGAATGTCAAAACATTTTCAAGGTGGTCATAAGAAATTTTTAATAAATTTATCCAATTTGATGTAGGGTAATGAAAACATAACTAAAAATGCTAAACAGCAGGTAGAGAAATAACTTTTATGTTTTATGCCAAGTCTATCAGTCATTTGCTGTCAATTATTTTATACATTACTTACAAGTAGAATAAAATCCACTATCTCTAATATTTTTGTTGTTGTTTTTAGGTCTTTTTGAGAGTCTGTCTGTAGTCTCAGCTGGACCTGAACCCTCTATGGAGACCTTGATAGAGTCTCTCTGTAGCCTCAGTTGGACTGGCCTCGATCTCACAGAGATCCACCTACCTCTGCCTCCCAGGTGCAGAAATTAAAGGTATGTGCCATCGGGTCTGGCTAATTCAAAAATTTTTGGAGTGTATAGGATAAAACACAAATCCTGTAAAAGCTGGAAAAGTACACTATCACTAAGCTACATCCCTAGTCTCTAACTTTTTTTTTCACAACTCATAAATGAAAAAAAAAAACTGATACTCAAGAGCTTAAAACATAGGAATACATGAATATATGTGAATTACCAATAAAGGTTTAAAATCAAAAAACTCTGTGGCAACAACATATTGTTTTTCAAATATAATCTGTTCCCTGGCATAAATCTTACAGCAAGAACATTAGGAAGTAACGACTATCAAATAATGTTAGTCTTTGTATTGTAGTTGGTTGAACAACAAATTAGATAAGTGTTTTACATAACACAGCACGATTTCTGACAGAGAACATAAAGGGCAGGGTGAACATAGGTGTGTGATCAGAAATTTTCAAATTCAGTAATTCAAAACATGAACATGAAATATGAGCTCCCAGTAGGGAGGAAGCTTCCAGGTCAGTGTCAGCTTGATTTCTGCATGTTTTGTGATGTTGGTTCATGGTATCTTCAGGAACAGGATTTTTCTCTCATGTTATGGTGAATAACCAAGATCAATGACAGGAGCCTCTATTGTTTGGGAGGTCTCTAGGAAAATCCCTATTAATGTTCCAAAGGGATGTATCCCACACTTGGTGCTGAGCTTTTTGTTTGGTAGTTTATGGCATCGAGGAGAGAGGCTATCCCCTGTATAGTGTAATTCCATTTAAATTCACACCACACCACACCCACATGCACATACACACACAGCACCATATCACGTGTGTGTGTGTGTGTGTGTGTGTGCCTGTCTGTCTGTCTGTCTGTCCGGGGAACTTCTAAAATAGTAGGTTTCAGAATGGCTGTTTCAAACATTTTTAGTGTAAGTTATCCCTTCCCACAAACATTCTTCTATGCAGCCCTCACATATCCTTCCCCACTTAACTCTCTCCCTTCCCCTTATTCCTCTTCCCCCAGGCACCACTTATGTGCTCCTATCCCCTCCATTAAAATCTGTACAACCCCATGGCCATTTTCTAGTTTCCTGGGTTCTACTGGCACTCTAATATAAACACACCTATCTAAAGATTCAATGCTGTGATTCACATAGGGGAGAACACATTTTGTCTTTCTGGGTCTGGGCTATCGCACTCAGTATGATTATTTCAAGTATCCTCCATTTACCTTCAAATTTGACAATTTCATTTTATCTAAAGTTCAATATAATTTCACTGTGTATTGGTGCCACATTTTCATTATCCATTCATCATTGGATGGACATCTAAACTGTTGCCATTTCCTAGAGATTGTGATTAGAGCAGCAATGCACACGAATGAGCAAGTATCCCCTGTGAGCTACAGAAGTGACCATCTTGGCAAGATAAGTTGATTGGTGCAATAATGCCATGAATGCTATGGGAATAGCTCACCACTTTCTGATTGGATTTAAATCCTGCTCCACGGCATGAAACTCATGCCTGCTACTGTAAACTGGACTAAGAACCACTGGTATTGGGTAGTTCCAAGACTATATAAGAGAACCCAATTTTACTATTTTCCCATATTTGAATAGTACCAAACTGTCTTCCAAATACTTATATTTAGAGCCATAGATTACTACAGTTCTAAGTCTTAATTAGAGTAATTCCTTTTTCCAGTGGATGGTGGTTAATACAGAGACTCACAACTAGAATAAGTGATTGTGGAGTACTCAGCCCTAAATGTGACATCTATATCACATCTCCACCCCCAAACCTCAGGGATCATCATGGAAGAGTGGGAAGAAAAACGGCAAGTGCTAGAGATTGGAAAGTACTGCTGTGAAACTGTGATTTCCAAACATTACAAGTTTTTTTTTTTTTCACACCTGATCCCATAGTAGCTATTTTACCTGAAAAATTTCTGCACAAGACCAAGCCAGTCATGCTTCCTACATGTGTGAGGAGGGGCTCATGTTGACCATCCCTTGCTCAGGAACTATTGACAGTTGATAACTTCCATGGGAGGCAGAATAAGTTTTATTCATGACGTATCCCCTGGTAAACAGCTCATGCTCCAGGGGCTGAACTTACACCAGTGTACCTACTGACAGCACTAAATGATATCAGTGGGTTAATAAAAGAGAGGAGGGCATGTTGGGAGGGAAACAGTTCTGGAAATTGTGTTTGAGGGTTATGATCAGAGTACATGTTATACATGTATTAAACTCTCAAAGAATAAATAAAATTATATTAAAAAAGAAATATGAGGTACTCAGATCAGGTACGTTGCTGAGTCTGAGAAACAGTGGTGAACAAGAGAGAAGAAACAGTGTTTAGAAGAAAAATTAATAAGATTAGAGAGAGAAAAAGCAAGAGATTAGAGCAAAAGCAAAATCAATGGAGAAGAAAATTGCCAAAGTCAGAATAAGTTATCAAGTGACTCCACAAACAGAAACATAGTTCAAACAGCATTTTGTATTTTATTTTCTGGTTAAATTTTGGGAATGAAATAAGATTGTAAACTTTTCCCTCAAGCCTTGGAAGTTATGCTCAATGTTCCTCTTTGCTTTTCTCTCCAACCAGATTCAAGGCAGAGATACAATTATCTTACTATCACTCATGAAGTCTTCTGCAAAAATGTAAAATAGGACTTTAAGCAAGCTAACATGATACAGTGATCTTACATTTCATCTGTGACTCTGAATTCAGTATCGACACTATGATGAAACAGTCTGGTAAACCATCACCATCTAGAACTTGATAGCCATGATGCTGTTAACTTTCCTTGGGGAATTTGAGCAAATGTATAATTACTTCTAATAGTGCAGAGATGATAGATCAAAGAAGCATTTCCACCTATGTCTAGACTCATCTGTCTAGAGTCTCTTCAGCAACTGTTACTATTTATATTTTAAAATACTGAATTTAATTAATCACCATTATTTTGATAATATCATACATTTATAACACATGAGTTATCTATTTTTGACAAGCAGAAGAAGAAAGACCTCTTTTACAATGGCTGCATTATTTGAAAAGACGATTTTTTTAAGTTATTAGGAAAAATATAAAAAGCAAGGCCACGCATGGTGGCACATGCCTTTAATCCCAGCACTTGTAAGACAGAGGCAGGCAGATCTTTGTGAGTTGGAGGTGAGCCTGGTCTACATAGCGAGTTCCAGGACAGCTGGGGCTACAAGGAGATCCTGTCTCAAAAAGACAAAAAGACAAAAAAAAAAAGTGTGATCATTTGCATCAAGTACACTATAAAAGATAACTTCCATTTAAGAATTTTCATGTTGTAGCCTTTGAGTTCTGTTAAGTGAAAAATAATATATTAACTTCATGTTAAATTGAGTTTTAAATAGTAGTCACATAATTTTTGAACCTGACAATTTGTATTATAATGACATAAAAGATAGGCATTTGGGGAGATGGAGAGATGGCTCAGTGGTTAAGAGCACTGAGAGATCTTGCAGAGGACCCGGGTTCGATTCCCAGCACCAACATGGCTGCTACCTATGAACCATCCTTAACTCCAGTTCCAGGGGACTCTGAAGCTCTCTTCTGACCTCCACAGCACTGCACAACACGGATGCACTCACATACATGCAGGCAGTACACTCATACACATAAAATAAAAATAACAAATAAAATATTTTTTTAAAAAGATAGGCATTTTTCAAGTAGTTACTTGAATACCAACATTCTGCCACACTGTCCACATGTTCAGTGAAATGTGTTAAATTCTCAATAAACATTAATGGCCATCTTATTTCTAGTACAGTTTTGATGAACACCTGAAGGAGATGTTCACTACGGCCATTTTCTTACCTAAAATTATGTTATTCTTTATCATAGCAATTTTCTCCCACAAAGATAGAAAATTTATATAATACTCTTTAAGAAATAATAGCTGTGGATTGATGCAGTATAGACGTTGATCAAACATCTATGGAGTGATACATCATAGACATTATTCATATAGGTAAAAATCTCATTTTCATGAAGAAAAAAAAATGGTTTCTGACCATCAGCTACTGAGTTAAAATGTCTGCCCCTTTCACTTTTTTCTTTGACTTCTTAATCCAAGTTTTAGCAGTAACGTGGCTAGAAATGAAATTATTTTATTGGCACATCATTTTAATGTTCTCCTTTTACTCATTAAAGCACATAATCCCTGCATTAAATGAGCAGAGTATAAAATATCATGCCGTAGCCAGAGATCTTTATAAATTGTTAGTGGTGCTAGTTTATTAAACTTCAGCTATTCAAACTTCTGCAAAGTGACAAATCCATGGACTTCCAGGTAAACATTTTGAAAGATGGTCATCATACACTGGAATTTTCAAGTATTGGCTTAATCAGTTAATGACTGTAAGATATTCTAATAATGTGAGTGAATTAAATGAGCACTCACAAGACCTTTGAATGGTTGAGAATAGGAATATATCACTTTGGAAGTTAAGGCATGCCAAAACGTACCACAAAATTTATTGTCAAATAATGAGCAAGAGGAATTGATTTAAGATTTCAGCTTGGGGAATCACGTGCATTTTTGTAGTTAACATTTTAGAATGTTGTTTAGAATGGCATAGAAAAGGGAGTAGATGTACAGAAAGCATGAAAAGCCTCAGGGAAACCAAAAAAGCAGACAAGTGAAGAGAGATGGAATAAAGCCATGATGGAGGAAGAAGACACAGACTGTCTGGACATAAAGTGAAGCCTATAGCAAGGAAATGGGTGGAGAAAATAGCTCTTCTCTGAAAGCTATTTGAAGAAGAAGTTCTTCTGTTCAGTTTCATCGAAATGGAGGGACAAAACATGTCTCTATAAGTTTACCTGTGTAAATTGTATCTATAGTCTTTTAGTTCAATAATATGCTACTTGGTATTTCAAACAAAAATTTCTATAAACTTTTTGAAGTACAGTTTACCCCCATAAACTTTGAAAACATTGCTAGAAAGAAACATCAAATATTTCACTGCCCTATATATGTATTTTTCCTTTTTGTTTGTTTTACTGGTAGATTTTAAATGTATAAATGTGAAAATGTATAAATTGGATTTTGAAAAGTAAAAGGTAAATCTCAACTATACCAGACCCATTTCATGCATTCACAATTTCTATTCTATAACTTTAAAAACAGTGATAGAGTGATGGCATGGTTGTATTTATTGAGAGAGAGAGAGAGAGAGAGAGAGAGAGAGAGAGAGAAAGAGAGAGAAACCATGGAATTAGAAGTTACAGACCTTTGACATAATATGTCTAGCTTTCCTGCTTAATAGCATTTGTACATAATTTGAACTCCTTGGCCTTCAAATGTCTTATCAATATAACAAGAATAGCTATTTCTATCTCATGGTATTCATATGTCTGCTTTGCTGAAAACTGCCCACTCTTAGCTATGAAAGTCTATATATTATTGATGATAGGTTTTCTGTTAGTCACAGAAAAGACAATGTCAGCAATTTTTAAAAGTTCAATATAAGGTTAAAGTACAGACCTTTTTAAATGTATTGTAAGTAGCAACATCATCAATTCTATACCCTTCTGAGTTAAGATTATTGCTACTGAAGTTAACTACTCAGTTAATATATGATTCAGAGTTCAGTCACAGAGAAATCGTGGAATTTACAGGTAAATGGACAGAACTAGAAACTGTTATACTAAGTGAAGTAACACAGACAAAATAAACGTCATATGTCATCCTTCATGATGGATCCTAGCACCAAATCCTTATATGTGAGTATGTATTCTCAAGTAACTGCAGGAACCAGGATTATGCAAAGGAACCAGGGCAGTAAAGAGAAAGAAGGAACCTGAGAGAGAAGAACAGTAGGAGGCAGGTATTACTAAGGGAGAAATAAATTTTGTTTATTTGTTTTTCGTTAATAGATGAGCTTATTGTAGACCATTAAATACTTGCAGAAATTAGAGGGGAGTGAAGAGACAGCTGTCTATGGCCTCATATTTCAGGAACTATTACTTAAATATACTCCAGAACTGAGATGCCAAGAAAGAACTGAACTGCAATTCCTTTTTTGATTGTCAAGAGAGCTATATTTAGTAGTGTGAAGCTCCTGATTCTTACTATGTCACCTAGAGTATATATGTGCTGAATAGATGCCCAAGTTCTGCCCATTCCCAAAAATCTCAACTGAAAATGACATTTTGCTCAAGCATGTCAGATCTATAGTATAGTTCAAATTCTACTTTCAAATATGAGAACATACTTTATAAATTTGGGTCCTTTTCTACAGAAATTTTTCATAGAAGGAAGTTTGAATGAATACTATGTATCCAGCATATTGTGCTTCTATTTGATTCCAACATGCTTGCTATTCAATAAGTTGTTTTCAGTCTTTATTTTCTGAATAGTTGATAACACTGTATATTTTCCTAAAATGCAAATATCATTCATACAAATGAAATGGCACATGTCTAGCATAGTCAGCTAGACACATCTGGGAACCAGGAGCCTTAGTTGAAGAATTGTCTCCAACAGATGGTCTGTGAACATGTCTGTGGTGTATTTTCTTGATTGCTGATTGATATGAGGGCCTAGCTGACTGTGGATGGTGCCAAACTTAGGAAGGAGGACCAGGGCTCTGTAACAAAAGTATCTGAAAATGAACCTGGGATTGAGCCAGAATGCAGTGTTCCTTCCTTCATTGTCTCTATTTCAGTTCTTTCCTACAGGTTCCTGCCTTGAATTCCTTCTGTGACTGTTCTCAATAATAGACAGTGTCCTGTAATCCAAATAAACCTTTTCCTTCACAATTTATTTTTGGTCCATGTTTTATCACATCAACATAAAAACAAAATTTTAATAGAAATTGGGACAAGAGAGTGGGATTTTAATATGATAGACCTGATCATGTTGCTTTAGGAAGGATTATGGAAAGATTTTTGAAACTGAACTGGGAAAGCAACAGCGTGCTCTTGGCTTAATGGTCCATTTTGTGGTAGTTTAGATGATAAGAATGCTGACAGAAATGCAAACAATGGAGGCCTGCCTTATGACATCTCAGAGAAAAGCAAAGACAGGCTGCTCATGTGATATATTAGAATTAAGAATCTGTCAAGTGAAACCTTCGCTTTATTTGAACAATTGATACTATTATTCTTGAGCTGAAAAATCAGTTGTGGTTAGCAATAGATCAGCATTATTGAGACGAAATCATCTGGTATTAGTACATAATATATATCTCCCACGAAGTACTGGTTTTGGAGGCATGAAGAAGTCATGAAAAGCAACTGAGGCTTAGTGCTGTGTGTCAGGGTCAGGGTCTTCTTGAAGAGAGACTAGGAGAAGCCATTGGTGAAGATGCAACCTCAGTTTCAGTGGAGACTCCAGAATGTTGGAGATGCTAGTACTGTGGGATGACCACCAAGGAAGTGGCAGATGCTGAGCAAAGCTGGTCTGAGCTGACCAGACAAGCTGAATATGCTATAGATGGCAGACCTGGAGAGGTAGGGTTAACCAGGCACTCTGAAACCCAGATGATAATGCGTGAGTCCCAGATAGTGAACACTGAGTTATCTATTGGATTTTGGTTTTGCTTTGTTTCAATTGTAGCTGTGTGCTGATTCTTCCTTCTTAGAGTACAAAATTATGTAACTTATTTTTCATATCATAAGGAAACACAGTTAAGAAAGAAACTTTGGGTTTTTTAAGAGACCTTGGTATTTAAAGTGTTGTTTTTTTTATCTTCAAGAACTGGAAGATAAGACCCTACTGCTGAAGACAAGACATACTTTGGAAATAGGATTTAGAGCAATGGAACAAGAGCTGACCTGGAAATCTTCTACCTGAAGTTTAACTCCCATAGTTCCGGAGGATACTAAGCAAGCTGCTAAGGGACAAGCAATCAATGCTCCAACCCAGCCTTGAAGGCTAATACCCATAATGACCAGCAGAGAAAATTACCTCTACTGGTGCACTGTTTTCTGGGGTATAATCAACAGCTATCTAATTGGACTTAAAGCCCTCTCGTTGGGCGTGAACTCATAGGTGGTAATGTAAACACAGTCAAATGCACATGGCAGGAGATATAGATCCTAGAAAAAACCCTATCTCTGTCATATCTCTAGGAAAATGAAATTTCTCACCATATGCTAAATATAAATCCTTATATGTACAGAGAAGTATACCGTACATTATTCATCAAGGATCTTCCTTTTGAAACAGATAGAAGCTACTGCAGAACCCCACAACTGGTTAGACACAGAGAATATATGTCTGGGAGATGCCCAGTCCTAGCTGACATATCTACAGTGGAACCTACACCTAACAGTCATGGAACATAACAGAACGAGGGGTAGAGAGAAAACTAGTGTATCTCTCAACTCTCACCAGTAAAGCATCCTTACACAACAGAGAGTGATACACACAAAAGGCCACAACTGGCCAACTTTTAAAGAATAAGAGAATGTAAAGTGTGTGTCCCTGGATAGAACTCCTATATCAAACCCCTCCCACCCAGGGCTCAGGGACTATTGTGGAAGAGGGGGCAGAAAGATTGTAAGAGCCAGGGTTGGTCTGTGAACACAGGGTAGCAGAGGCTTTCAGTCCACTGGAATATTGCACATATGAACTTATGCCAATGGTGGCATCGAACACAAGACCCATGCCAACTCAATCTGACAAGGGCTAGAACGGGGTGAGGAAAATGGGTGGTAGGTCAGCCCTAGTCTGAGACCTATTAAAGATTGATTACTACTAGGTGAGGGAGAGTAGGCCATACCAATGATATTGAGATAGGGCGTTAGACTGTATTGGATGAATTTTCACTGAAGGACATCTGGGTACAAATGCTTGGATCAATAGGAGGGCCATGTACATGAGGTCCAATGGGGAGTGGGAGTAGAGCCATGGATTGGGGAGGGAGTCTAAATTTGATTTGAGCTATTTAATGAAATATAAAAAGGTCAATAATTTTTTTAAAGAAATGGATAAGAACAGATAAGTAAACTGTTGGACATTTACATAATGGATTATTCCTGATTTATTAAGAAAAACAAAATTATTAAATCTGCAAGTAAGTGGATTTAACTGGAAATATTGATCCTGAATAAGGTACCTAGACCCAGAAATACAAGTATTGCATGTTTTCTTTCATATGTGGATGGTTGGTTTGAATCTTTTGATATGTCTTTCATTTGGAATGCTCCTAGAGATTAAGAAAATAGTAATGGGTTATGGAAAGCTGGGAATCTTTCAAGGGAGGGATATTGGATACAATGTTATAATGGAGGAAAAAAAGAATAATGGAAGAGGAAAAAATAAATGGAGTGGGGAATGGGCAGATGAGGATGAATAACTAATGCTAAAGTCAATTTGAAAATAAAATGGAAACCTACTACTATAAAAGCTCTCTAAAATATATACATGTATGTAAAAGAGTTTAAATGGGGCTACCTTATATGGAGGACAATACTCCAACTACGCACTTCAGTCAGCAAATAAAAGCCCCCAATATCAGGGATGGATTGCCTCTCTTTTAGTTGTTGGACAGAGGGATCCTATAAATTCCCTCAACATTACAGACTAATTCCATTGCTCTTGGTTACCCTCCAGAACTTTATCATAAGACCTTATTGTCAAAGACAACACATGCTTGAGTCAAAAAACATGAAGAAATCAAGACGGTACTGACCTGAAAGCTTCACCCTTACTGGGTAGCTTTCACAGTATTGAAGGTGTTATGCACACTCTCAGAAGAGAAAAGGAATCATCAATTTTACCTTCTGTGAACCCTCTAGCTTCAATAACAACTTGCTTAGCACAATAAGCTCACTAATGCAATCAATAGTGGTACGAATGTTTTAGGAGTAGCCAACCACCCTCTATTTAGATTTACGTTCTACTCCACAAGATGGAGTTCATACTTGGCACCATTTTAAGTGCTAAGAACCTGTGGCTAGATACATCAGCTGCCCTAGGAGAGAAACTGCCCCTAATATTCTACTAAATAGACATAGTATTAATGACTCCTAATGACTTATTTCTATAACCATGAGTTAGTACTTTTTATAACACTCATCAAAGAGCTTCTAACTGCAATAGGAAACAAGTAACACTGAAATCTACAATTGATCAATCCAGAGATAGAGACTACAGAGTACTCAGCCCTAAATGGGATATATTCCTTCTCCTCCTATGGCTCAGATTTCTATGTGGAAGCGGGTGTGGGGTTTGTGGAAAGATTGTAAGATCCAGAACTGGTGGACAAGAAGCATTGCTTTTCTTGTAACAGTCTAGTTACACATATGAACTCAGAACAATTATAACAGCATGCATAAGATTTACTCAAACTTAAACCAGACAAAATTCCAGCATGGAAATGGAGCTAGCTCACTTATCTGAGTATCTATTGGCATTTGATAACTCATATGAGAGGAAACGTCAGGCCTAAACTTGGTGGGCTAGTCATAATCCAGGACAGGTTTCATACCAAAGAGTATTTGAGCAATGTCTCTTGGACTTAATAGGCATAAAAAGAACAAGAAGCAGGGTATTGTAAAGTCAAATTCACTGCTAGAAGGTGCACATGGCATCCAATTCCCTCCTCCCACTGTCCTTATCACAACCTGAGGTAAGAATTCTCCAAAACCGCTGTTTGAAAAATCATAATGAGTTTATAGGACTTGCTAACTGAGCTTGGGGTTCTGGTTTAACTATAGAAGAGTGAGTGCCCCATCCCCATTCATGGCTGTGCTTGAAAGTTCACACTGAAACATAAACCCTGTGGAGTTTTTGGCTCATATATCCATAGCTCCTGCCCTTCATGCAGCTAAGGGTGGGAGAGATAATGGTCTTGATTCATTCCCAGCCCATGGGAAAGAGGTAAGACTATGGTCTGTCATCATAGGGTCAGAGGAACTTCTGGGTCACACACCACCCTGTCCTCTGGCTCTTACAAACTTTCTACCCACCTCATCCTCAAAATTCCCTGAGCCTTGGAAGGGGTGATGGGTAAGGGCCAACCTTCCTCCCATTGTGATGGGGCACTGGACTTTCAGGTCTCTTCATCATCTGTTTGTCATAGGCTAATGGCTCAATTAGTGGTACTTTATCTACTATAAAAACACAAACAACAAGAAGCAAGAACATGTAAATAGTGAGTGCTATAATAACTTATAGGCATAAACACAAATGCTGGATGGTACTTTGGTAGGTGCATCACATCCATCTAACAGCACAATTGCAGTGGCTTCTCCACTGGGACCTATAATACCCAATGTGTGTCCATCCCTAGGAGAAAGCATTAGGTCCAATAGAAAATTAACTGGTTGTACATACACTAGACAAGCCATTACTGCACCAGCATGAACATCTCACTTAGCATGTTGATAGTGCAGCATGCAGAGTCCCTCATTGAATAGGATGATAGGGAACAATTCTCCCTCAGTCATCTTCATAATGCCTTCTGCCATTATGAAAGCCACCCATTCAGTGGCAGGGAGTTTCCAGCTTACTCCAAACTTGATATCTCCTTCTCCCACATTCACATCATGTGGTGTCTTCAGCAATCGGATCTTACCATCAATTTCAAGCGTACAATAGACATTATTGGCAATTGCCTTTATTGTTTGGGGGACCTTTAGGGCCCCTTTGGCCAACAGCTCAAAGGGAGGCAACCCACCCCCAGTACTGGCATTTTCATTTAACAACTATATGACTTCTGGAAAGGCCATTTTTCCACCCCTGTAGGGTTCCTTCTCCTCTTAGGCTTTTAACTGTTCCTTTAGCAACCTGTTTTTTTTTCTTTCAATTAACCCTGCTCCTATAGGAATGTAGGGAAAGTGGAAATACCATCAAACCTAATTATTTTCAGACCAGGTTTGCACACTGGTAGTTGTGAAATGAGTGCCTCTGTCACAATCAATCTGCTGTGGGCACCCATACATGGCACTGAGTTAGGTAAGTCCCTTAATAGTGGCCTTACCTGTTGCTCTCTTGAAAGGAAAGGCCTGCATAAGGCCTGTGGCAGTGTGCATAAAAATGAGAGCATATTTGCACCCTTCGCTGACTGGCAGGGGCCTCATATGATCTACTTGCCAGTCTCTCACAGGGGAAGCTGACTTGTGCACATATCCTGTCATGGCATCCATCCTTCAGGGCCATAACTGGGAATACACTTCACTGGCGTGGACTCCCTGTTGGATGTCAGACAATTTTACTGGCATGCTGGCGTCTTTGGATATTCTCCATCCCATGTAGGCTCCCATGTGGCCAGACTTGATATGAATCCAGTGAGCTGCTTCTAGGGGAACCTGTGGGCAGATAGCCCTCACCTTGGTAAGAGCATGAGCTTTCTGACTTCGGGGAGATACACCAGGCAGTGGGCAGCCACATGCTAAACTACCAGGGGCACTAGACCCTGTTGCATTTTATTATATATGTCCTTTCACATTTGTTGTCCCCATAGTGGCATCCCATCACCTGCCAGTTTTCTTTCTCCCACTGGGCCATCCATAAATTAAGCCTTTGAACACAGCCCAACAGTCAGTACAAATTGTTACTGGCCAATTCTCCCACAGTATTACTATCCATACAGCTCTTAATTCAATCCATTGACTGCTTTCTCCTTCTTTCCTTTCTAACCACATAGTGTCAGTGTTCATCTGTATTGCCACTGCTACCCATTCTTCTCTGGCACCCCTGCTGGTGCCATCAGTATACACAGTTGTGATGGTTAATCCTGGTTGTCAACTTGACTCGATCTGGGGTTAACTGAAATGAGAGAGATCTTCTTAATTGGATTATCTGAAGCTGGAAGACACACCCTAAATGTGGGTGTTACCTTTTGATAGCAGTCCTTATAAAATGCCACGGCAGAGGGGAATGCTTGGCTTCTTGCTGCTTGCCCGCTTTCTTGTTGGTGAGTTCTTCTTGCTGCTGTAGACTGAAGACTAGTCTGACCCTCAATGCCAGATTGGGACTACTGAGGCATCCAGCCTCATGGACTGAGAGACTACAGATTCTCAGCCTCTCCAGTGTGGTACAGTCATTGTTGGATTACTCAGACTATCCTGTGAGCTAAGCTGATAAATCTCTGTACATATACATTCATTCTACCGGTTCTGTTTCTTTGGAGAACCCTGAATAATACAGCAGTATATGAGGCATCAGCCAGAATTGGTGGAGCCTCTTCTAGCACTCGGTCAGATCTTGCTGGAGGGTCAACTATAGGAGGTTAAGGGAGAGGCTCTGTGCCTTGAAATGACACGGGTCCTAGTACTGCCTGCATGGCATTGTTGTTCGGGCTGTTGTTGCCAGAAGCCCATCCATAACCCTCAGGGCTTCTGGTGACTTTAAGAGGAAAAGAAACCAATGTATTGGGGCACATAGCTGTTTAGCTTGCTCAACCAGTACCTTGGACTGCTCAAAAATCTTCTTGGGCCTTCACATCCCAATCCCATGTAGCACCTCTCTTTATTAGATTATACAGGGGCCAGATGACCTGAGCAAGGTGAGGTATAAAAATCCTCACCTCTTAAAAATACCTGTAACTGCTTAGCACTTATTGGTACAGGTTGTTGTAAGATTTTTTTCAACTGCCACACTGGGTATCATGCTATTGCTGTCTCACCATAAAACTCCTAAGAAATTTACTACTGTACAGGGCCCTTGTTCCTTCTGTGGGTTGATTTCCCATCCTTGCTCCTTCAGGTGTACTTGCATGTTCCCCAAATGAGCTTCCAAATCTGTAAGGCACTCAGAAGTTAGCATTATGTCATCTATGTAGTGGAACCTCTTTACAGAAGGACAGGGTAAACAGTGCCAGCTCCCAGGTCATCATCCTGTGACAAAACCATGGGGCTGTGGAGATAACCTTGGGGAAGTACTCTGAAAGTCCATTGTCATCCATTCCACATGAATGACAATCCATCTTGGGATTCAGCAGCTAGGAGAATATTAATGCATTAGCAAGATCCACTGCAACATGGAAGGACCCCACTTCCTGCACCACCTGTTCAGTTAGCAGTGCAATGCTGGGCACCAATGCATGAATGGGAGACACCACCTTATTTCATTCCTAGTAATATACAGTCATTCTCCAGGAGCCATCTAGCTTCTTGACTGGCCAACTGGGGCTATTGAAAGAGCTCTGAGCCAGGCAGATAAACTCTATGCACTGTAGTTCTTGGATGGTTTCTGTAATTTCATCTTGACCCCCAGGCAGCTGGTACTGTTTGATATTCACCACCCTCCGTGAGGTGGGCAGTTTGACTGGATCCCATCTTGCCCACATTCAGGTAATCACCTTCACTGTTCACACCCTCAGCCAAAACTCTCCCCATGGTAATATGTAGGGTGTGATCCAGTAGGACATCCAGTCTGAAAATATTCTCTTGCAGGAGAGAGATGCACACTTTGTACTCTTGGGGGTATAATCGCCCACTTCCAGAATGACTCTAGTCTGCTTTACCCATATGGTTTTATCCCCATACCCATTCACAGCTATCCATTGGGCCTGGTGTTTTGGGGGGTTGCCATGAATTAATGTACATTCTACTCCACTATCCATTAGGGCCCGTGTGTTTTATATACTAGTGGGGGACCAATAAATCCTCAATTTGACATGTGGCTTCCCATCACCCAGCATGGCCTTCACCTGTGGGTAACCTTGGCCACCTCTTCAAGGAAGTGGCTTGGGGGGGTCCCATCCAATGAGGCTGCCTTCCTCTGGAGCAGGGGGTGCCATTGGAGTTAACTGCACTTCCTGGTCTTGAGTTTCTGTTACTTCTGTGGCAGATTGCTAGTCAGGTCTTAGAGTTCTCCACAGGCTCACCAGAATAGTGTTTGATTGCCTGTCAATTTTGTCCCTAGAAATTCCTGCTCTGCACAGATCCATCCACACCTGTGCTCAGGAGACATGGAGGGGCCCTTTGCCATGTCCAGGCCCTTTTCCTTTGTGTCTACTTGCTTTAGCACCTTTCAAACCCTGTTTACATGTTGGGTTAAATCATTTAAATCTGCAAGAGCCTCACCAGACTCACACAGGTCACACCTCACCATGGGGCTTAGCACTGCCACCAAAGCTGACCTTGCTGAATCAGTTTCTTTCTTAAGTCTCCTGTAAAGCCAGTCCAAACTGGGTCTGTGAATTGGGCATCGAATACAGCTTCCCTCATGCCCAGTTCCCTCAACAGGACCTGTCCTTCCTCTATAGTTTTCCAGTCTCTAGAATTCATGAGATCTCAGCTGGAAATACCCACATGTCTGTAATGGCTCCATGAGCCAATCTATCATGGGCTGATATCCCTCATAATGCATTAAATTGTGAAGTCTTTGTCTCAAAGAGGGATGAGTGGTTATGTTGCTTAACTTCTCTGCTTCTGTAAAACTTAAAATGATTCCATCTGGCCCCATATCCCAGAGCTTCATAAGCCAGGTGCCCAAAGGCTTCTTTGTAGCTTGTTCAAACGTCTTTCCTAGTTCTAACAGCTCTGGTGCTGAGTATTCTCTGAATACTAGGATCTCCTGCACCAGACTGTTGGTAATCCCTCTATCAATATGTTGGACCATGGATTTTCCTTTTCTTTAAATTAAAGGTCAGACATGAGGAGCATCTCCCACTATCTCTAGGTCACTTCATTCTTCCTCTGGTTATAGGATCCCAGGATGGGCCTTGCATTATTATTCTGATCTGGGCTTTTTTTCCCCTTTGACTTCCTAAAAAAAGGCACGCCCACACCTCCATCTCCTTTTCTCTCTTATCGAATTTACTGGCAAGGTCAGAGGCCAGCACTTATGAGGCCAGCCTCATATCCCTCTCTTGCTCTAATTCCCCTCTAATACCTTCAGTTTTCCATAGAGCTAAGGCCTCTGCTTGGGACAAATATCGCCAATAGCAATGGCCAAGTGGCCTCTGAAGCTGTTGTTGAAATTTCTGTCCCTGATGTGCTAGTCCCAGAGCTTGCAAAATCTGTTCTAGACCTTCTGCTGTTTTCAAGGCATCTCCATACTCATGTGGCAGCCCTCATTGGTTAAGCAGGCTTACCACCCCATACCATCTACAAGACTGCTGCCTTCCCGGGATTTCTCCCATTGGCCTCAACTACTTAGAAGGCCTCACCCTACTCACGCATCTCACTGTCCACTGCATTAACTATGCCACTGTAGCCACCCCCACCGAGCCTATGGGAATGGCCCACCAGGTTAACATTTCCTCGGCCCACACTCTCCATTCGCCCCACTTTACTTTGGTGTTGGTCTCTTTGCCCATATCAGGGATATCATTATTGCTCTTCCAAAACTCATTCTCAGTTTTGTTGTATGGTGCCTAACTATGCAAAGTGTTGTCAAATTCATTGCTGGGAGGTACATATGACATTCTATTCCCTCCTCACACTGTCCTTATGACAGTCTGAGGAAAGAATTCTCCAAAAGAGCCATTTGAAGAATCTTAATGAGTTTATTGGACTTGCTAACTGAGCTTGGGGTGCATGTTTACTTACAGAAGAGTGGGTGCCCCCCCAGTCAAGGCTGTGCTCGAGATTCCACACCCAAACATAAATCCCGTGGGTTCACCACAGCACACAAAATGATGAGAGAGCAGCCTCATGGTTTTCCCAGCTTATACACCCTTAGTCCCTCCCCTTCAAGCAGCTAAGTTCAACTGATTGGCTGGAAGAGGTAATGGACTTGACTCCTTCCTCAGAGCATGGGAAGGAGGTGGTACTATGGCTTATTGTCATATGGTCAGAGGAACTTCTGGGTCACAGGTGGGTAGTTGGAGGTGGATCTGAGAGGAGTTGGGGGTGGATATGATCAAAATACATCATATGACTTTTGCAAAGAATTAATAAAAATATTTTTTAAAGAGGCTGTGGATTTTTAAATTTGTGTTTTATGTGATAAAATTAACATGAGATCTTGGGGACTAACAAGGAAGGAAAGGTTATGGTTTAAGTGGTGTATTTATGTGTCAGTGTTAACAAGGAGTGGAATGTTAGCTTTAATTGTCAACTTGACCTCCATCAGATGGCCTGTGGGCATGTGTGGGCATTTTCTTAATTGTTTTGCCAGTCCACTCTGGGTGGTACCATACCTAAACAAGTAGGCCTGGGCTATATAAGAAAAGTAACTGAATGTGAGTCCAGAAGCAAGCCAGCAATCAGTCTTCCTCCATGGCATCTGTGTCAGTTCCTGCCTCCAGCTTCCTGCCTTGAGTTTCTCCCCTGGTTTTCTTCAATGATGGACTGTAGCCTGTAAGCTTAATCAACATTTTATTCCCCAAGTTGCTTAATCAGTGGTTTATCACAGTAACACAGAAACAAAACCAGGACAGTGAACAATTTTAATAAAATGATTCTTAAAGATTTTTATTTCCCTTCTCGGTCAGATAAATCGTATCATCATAGACATTAAATGTAGTTAAGAATAAATATAAAAAATAATTATGACATGTCTAAAAAAGTTGAACAAAGGGGGAAAGAACCAAAAGAAATTTAATCTTATAGGGAAATGGAAGAGGAACAAATGGGTAGCTTTTTAAAATGCTCCATTTTCAGCTAATCAAAACTAAATAAATTTGCAACTTGTTTCTTCTGCCATGTATTGTTTACTTCCTTTGTTTCCATGGTCCATCTATAATTTAGAGTTCTTTGCCTGTGAGAATAGCCCAAAACTTTATCTCCAGTGAATCTAACACTTGATTTTTCTCAGATCCATGTTGTTACAGTCATCTTGGATTGCTTCGTATCACTGCATGTCACTACTCTGGCACTCCTCTTTACTCTTACCGAGTTACAACATTCCCACTTTCCTATGATAATCAGGACAAGTCCTGTCAGATAACACAATGCAATCTTCTCTTCATATTATTTATTCAACAGAATGAGAAGACCAAATGACCAGGTGGTAGTCTCAATAACAATAAAGTGTGATCATTATTCTAATATCTAGAGGAAGCATTTATATAGCAATCTAAATCAGTAAATCTCTCAAATGCAGGGAGAATAGGAAAATATACTGATAATCATTATTTCCAATGTGATAAATGCTTCATTTCATTTAACTTATCATTCCAGGTCCATGCCCCATATCCAAGGCTGAGTCATAGGAAAACTGGCCTGGCTTGCATATTTGTCACAGGTACACCAAATATTTTATCTCCTTCACAATACTCTATCAGTTAACTTTGTATTATTTCCATAAAATAGCAATGCTCATAAATTCATAAAGAGATAAGCTTTACTGTTTATTTACATATATGCAATCATTACAGTCTATTCTGGAAGAGTAAGTCGAACATCAGGTTGCTCCATTGATTTGCTTATTTGTAAGGGTAGCACATCATGGTAGGAGTGCATGTGCATACAAAATTGACACACCTTAATTCAAGGTCAAAGGGAAGCATAGAACACACATATATTTTTCTGTCCCTGTTCGTTTGGAGAAAATCCTAATCATAGTCTCTTCCCTAAAATATTTTGTAATCTACCTCTTTTTTGTTATTTTCTATTAACATGACAGTTGGCTAATCATTCACTACTGATCTTGAATAAATGTCAATCTGTATGTTTATCCAGCTCTACACTTATGACCCAGAACAAGTGGATGTATCACTCAAGTTTTGCTGAATATCAGAATCTCCCCCATTTTTCTAAGTAGACCACCATAGACATGAGGACCATTTTGAACTATTTACAGCCTATAATGAAACATCATCTATAAGTCTGCTTCTAATTTTTGTCTTTCTTCATTAACTGGACATTGGAAACTCTGTGAAGGGGTGAGGAGAGTTTCAGTTGAATAGATGCATACACACACACACACACACACACACATGCTGTGCTTAAAGACTTATAGAGCTTTTATCTCACTTTTCCACAATATTTTTCAGTATTTAAAGTTACAAACATTATAATCTTTATGTTTAATATAATTATACAATATGTAGTTTTAAAAGTTATAGATGCAAGTATAAAGATTAAAGTAGGTTCCTAGTGGGTTATTCATTAATTTTGATCATTTTGACCATTGGCATTTAATGACCAATTAGTTAGAGACTACAATTACTTGACCAATTAGTTAGAGACTACAATTACTGTCATTGCTCCCTCTTTTAAAAACCATTACACTTCTGTCTTGGACATCTACATAGGAAGAAAATGATGCTTTGCAGAGTTTTAGACACTTGAGCCATTCAGCTGGTATAACACAGATTCAACCCCCTTGAGCATACTTTTCTTCTGTGTTCCTGCTCTTCTACACAGCAGAAGGATGGCCCACAAGTAGATCTACTATCTAGACAAATATTTGTCTACTATCTAGACAAGTACTTTGAGAACTAAGAGTATCTATGTTTCTTGTTCCAAAAGAATCTTCCAAACAATACTCCAAACTCATTTGATGTCTGAAAAGGACTACAAGTAGACAAGGAGATCTACAGAGTCAAGGATGGATTCATTACAGGATTCAAGAGCCAAAACAAAACTTTTTTTTTTCTTTAGATGACTTGGTTCAAAAGAAATACAAAATGAAGTAGAACTAGGATCATTTACTCTTCTTCAAATTTCATATATATGTATATATATACATATATATATATTCAGTATATATATACATATATATATATTATTCAGTATACATGAAACATTTTCAGTTATTCATCTATACTTGTGCATTAACTGTATTTTTCACAATCACAGAGCTCAGTTAAATGAAGCCTCAAGTGAATTATTTTAATGTGTTAATCTTTTTTTTTTTTTGGTCAAGTTTCTTTAAAATATGTAGGAAGCAGGCGCAGTCGAGCCAGCCAAGATGGCGCCCTGGATGGCTGCCAAGCCTCGTACCCCTCACTTGTTTACTCCAACCTGCGTAAGCACAATAAGCCTGATCATGTGCTGCCTGCTTGATCAGAGACATCATCGAGTATGATCCTGCTACCTGGCCCAATAAGCTGCCACTCTGCCTGCCCGCTATGTGTGTGTATGCCCTGATTGGTCCTGGCTGGGGGGAGGGCTGTTGGGAACGCTATATGAAGAGCTGAAGTGTGTAATAAAGAGAGAGAGTGAGAGAGAGTGAGAAGAAGAAGCCTGAACCTCACCTTGGTGTCTGTGTCATTTTTCCTCAGCTCTGCTGGACAGAGTCATGGTTCGTGGCAAGTGGTGGCCCGTATGGGGACCCCTGATGCTCCGGAGTTGTAAGTAAAAGACAAAACAATAGTGCTAGCAAAAGTTCCCCCTAAGAGGGAACGAAGGGAAAGTTTCCAAAAGGTGGAACGGAGACTAAAGACCCCTAGGAAAAGGGACGGAGACTAAAGATCCCTAGGAAACGGGACAGAGAAATATAGATAGATAGATAGATAGATAGATAGATAATAATTGATGATGATAGATAGATGATAGATATAAATGATTGACATTGATAGATAGATAGATGGTAAGTAGATAGGTAGGTGATAAATAGGTGATAGATAGATGGATGATAGATAGATATAAATGATAGATAAATGATTGAAGTGTGAGAAGCTGACTCAGGGCAGAGACTGGTCCTTTCTGTTCAGACTCATGCTAGTTCTCACAAACTTCTGTTCTCAAGAATTCTCC
>NW_008360331.1:7795963-7807026 GCF_000622305.1 Nannospalax galili | reverse complement strand
CACCCGAGTAGAGATTGCCACTGTGCAGCAGTGGCTGGAGGCTATGCAGGGCACCTTTAGCTTCCTCAAGAATTTGGGGGGCATGGTTTTTTGGGGGTTCCTTTTCATTGTGGGGTGTGGAGGTATACTGTGATGCATGATGCGCATGCAGCAGCAGACAGTGGCCCAACGGCAAATGCTCGTCCAAGCTATGGCAGCGCTGGAAGCAGGAGGATTTCCCTCCATTTGGCTAAATATGCTGGACCGGTAGTCAATGATGGGTAAGACCCTCTCATTCGCATACCAACCTAAGGCAGACTGACAACCATGATGTTGCCGAGTTGATGATGGGTAAGGATGCCAAATGAAAGAGGGCAACCTAAGTCAGGCACGGTCCCTTGGCCTCCCTTGGTTTTAATTAAACAAAAAGGGGAAGATGTGGGAAGCAGGCACGGTCGAGCCAGCCAAGATGGCGCCCTGGATGGCTGCCAAGCCTCGTGCCCCTCACTCGTTTACTCCAACCTGCGCAAGCACAATAAGCCCGATCATGTGCTGCCTGCTTGATCAGAGACATCATCGAGTATGATCCTGCTACGTGGCCCAATAAGCTGCCACTCTGCCTGCCCGCTATGTGTGTGTGTGTCCTGATTGGTCCTGGCTGGGGGGAGGGGTGTTGGGAACGCTATATGAAGAGCTGAAGTGTGTAATAAAGAGAGAGAGTGAGAAGAAGAAGCCTGAACCTCACCTTGGTGTCTGTGTTGTCTTTCCTTGGCTCTGCTGGTCAGAGTCTTGGTTGTGGCAAAAATAGAAATGCCTGTTTGACCCTATCTGTTACTTTGTTAGAATTTCTCCATTACATTAAAAAACATATTTAATATCTTGCTGAATTATTGGAAGGGTCTACAGATAAATCTGGTTTATGTCCTCAGAATAACTTCAAAGCAAATAACACAACTTTTTATTAAGGAGCTGATTTTTCTGTCATGACCAGGGGCTGCCGACTCAATCAGGAATTTTTTTATTATTGATGTGACACGGGTTTAGGAGGTGTGCTTTCTAAAAACACTGACTATTCACTTGGGCCTGGAGATATTCTATGAATAACTGGAAGAGCAAAAGAAATTAGTGCCTGTGCCTTCATTGTATAAACTTTGGGTCAGACTCCCGCTCAGCTATGCACATAGGCATGCTAATGTTTCCAAAGTATCATGTAAGTGGATAACATTCTCCTTCCAGAACAAAGACTCCAAGATATGAGAAACTACGGTATTTTCAAGATTCTCAGAAATATCTATAATGTCTGTTTCCTCTAAAATGCTATCGAAAATACTTAGTCATTTCCTCCTCCTCTAAGCACAACAGGCACAGCTGTCTTGTAAACAGATCAGTCTGTGGTGAGATGTCTCCACTAAACAGGAGCTACCATCTCATGGGCACTAGAATACCAGGCTTTTAGGAACACATATCTGGGACATGAGTTTACTGGGAAGTCATGTAGACTCCTCCCTACCCAGCAATATAAGAGTCTGTGAATCTGTGTACTGAAAATCCTTTGCCTTTCTGGGTATAGAGCATCAGGGCTATGACTGCCATCCCAAAGGAAGTTCTTAACTCTGTCTTCCCATTCAGCCACACTGAAATCAAAGTTCCTTTCCCCATTTTGTTATCAGCATCCCTGTCTTTTGGGAAAAACAGTTGGCCAAATTTAGTCAGAATACCTAAATTTGGGCTTGGGACCCGCAGTTTCATTTTGAAGTCTATAATATTTTTCATCGTTTCAGAGCATTAACACCTATTATGTCCCACATACACGCAGATACACACAGACATCATACATACACTTGTACACTTACCCATTCACACATTATTATACACAAATATGTGTTCAACATTGCTACAACTAAATGGAATGTCACTCTTTATTCTGTAATTTTTCTTAGTCTTTTAATTCATGAGCACATATTGTAAACTATTCCTCTAGATCTGCACCCCTAACTACCCTCCTGCTAACTTCTGCTCTAGTCACCATTATTACTTGTATATTAGGCAGAAATAATTTCCAAAATGAACTCATATCTTTCTTTCTGTTATTACCAGTCTATTCAACACACAGTGCCAAAGTGACATATTTCATACACACTAGGCCAAGTAAATACTTTGTTCATAAACTGTCAATAGCTTTCTGTCACTTGTTGAATGAAAGTCAAGATTACATCTTTTGGCAAACAATACACGATAATATCTAATTGGTGTCTAAAATTCTTATATTATCCCTTATAATTTTCTCCCAATAACCATCTTCTGAAAAGAATACATGTATTTTAACAGTTTTATGAGGTAATATATTCATAATTAAAAGAGTTTCATTAGCAAAAATTCTGAGAATTTTAACTGGTCAAGACTATGAAATCCCTAGTCTGTCTGTTGGAGGACCCAATTTCCAGTCTTACTGGTCAATCAACTGGGATAGAACCAGGTGAACCTAGGAAGGCAGGTTCATCTTAAGTTATGCTAAACAGATGGGCGGAATACCTGGTACATTAATGAGGTACCATTTTTTTCCTGCTTTCAATCCCACCTTGTAACTTAGAACTCCGCAGACCTTCTGACCAGATACAGTCATGTAGGTCTCCGTAAGTCTGTCCACTTTCTGCTGTTTCAGTCCATTCTTCAATTCTTTTATGAATGAGACTAACAACCCTCTAGGGGACCCTCTTTCCCCCAATTCAGTACAGGCTAAACTATGGACATATGGTGTCTTACTTTAATTAAGAGACAAAATGACCTACAGTAACAGTGTTGAAGGTGCTTTGCAGACAATGATAGACTGGCACCATCCTTTGCAATATGCTGGAAAAAACTCATTTGTACCTTTTGTATGTTCATAATGCAGCGTTATCAGAAACCCTCAAAAATATAATAAAATAAAATAGTTTTAAAAAGTGCTTAATAAAATGTGCTGAAGTCATGAAACTTCAATTTTTTTCAAAATATCAACCACATCTATCATTAGAAAACATTTTTTTGTGTTACTTCTGAAAACCTCCCCAAATCACTCTGCTTCTTACACCCTCAGACTTTGATCTGCATTGTGACTGTACAGACTGATTTTACTTTGCTGGGCATTTAAAGAAATGGAGCATGCAGTGCTTCTTTTAATATAATCTTTTACTCAGTTTTATCTGAGTTTCCTTTGTGTTGTGCCATCCATTCAGAACTCTTGTGTTTCATCATTGAGAAGTATTATATAATGTAGCTATATCAAATGATGTTTAATAGTTCATTTTTGTTGGACATTTATGATTTTTTCCTAGGTTTTGGATATTAAAACAGAAATATCATTGTATGGACATGTGGTTTCAATTTGAATGGGTAAATATGTAGGAGTAGAAAGGCTAGATCATATCAAGTATGTTTAGTTTTTAAAGAAAAGGAAAAAGCCTTCTCTGAAGCATTCATTGTATTTCACATTCCTGCTAGCAATATGCAAGCATTTATTATTTCTCATTTGTGGACCTTAACTCCAAATCTGTAATGTGAGTATACGCCCTCATGTACCTGCATGGGCCAGGAAAATGGAAAGGAATCATGGTGGTAAATGGGAAGAAGGAACTCAAGAAAGAGAGATAATAGGAGACAGGTGTTACCAAGGGGAATATAGAGATATTTGGGATACTTTAACTTAGGAGGAAATAGGGAGAGCTGTATGGTGTAAGAGAGAGAAAAGATAAATAACACTTTGGTGGTGTGAAAAAACAGAGGGTACTGTATTAGTTCAAAAGCTTATTGAAAAAAGATTAGTGCATGTGTATATCCAATGCCAGACAGGGGAAATCTCCCTTTGAGTTGGTATTATGTACAGTCCAGGAGACTCCCAAATAACAGAGGCTATTGCTAGAACCCTGAACTGCCTCCCAGAACTTGAATGTGAGACCCTAGTGATATAAAGAAGACATACTTTAAATATGGCACATGGAGAAATCAAACTGGAACTTACCTGGAAGCCTTGTACCCAAAGACTACTTCCCACAGTATCAGAAGATACCATTCAAACTCCCAAGAGAGAAATCAATCAATAATTCCATTTAGCTGTAACGTCTATGAACCACAGTTACCCACCCAGCAAATAATCTATAAAAGTGCAGTAGTGGCACCTTTATCTTGGGGGTAATCAACAGTTGTGTAATTATACTTACTATATTATAAATACGTATCTTTATGTGTACAGACAAATGTACCTCTCACTACTCATCAAAGATGCTTCTTTTGGTAACAGATGGAAACTATTATAAACTTTACAGCTGGCTGGAGAGAATAAGTGTTTGTGAGGTATCCAGCCCCATGAGACATATCTACAGTGAAACCTCTTAAACTAAGGCTCAAGGAACATAGCAGAACAGGGGGGAGAAAGAATATTAATGCATCTCTCATCTCACAAAAGTGAAGCTTCCTCATGCAGCAGATGATCATTAACCCAGAAAGCCACAAGTAGCTAAAGCACAGAGAAAAAGAGACAGGGGTGTGCTCATCCCTGAAGAGGACACCCTTATCTGCCACCCAAGGCTCAGGGATGATTTTGGAATAAGGGGGCAGAATGACTATAAGAGCAAGAGGTTGATGACCACACAAAGATATAGTTTTCCAGATAATTGTGAAATTACTCATATGAAATTAAAGCAACATTAACAGCATGTACAACACCCATGCAAACTCAAGCCAGACAAACTCCAGGCACAGGAATGTAATGTGGGTAGGAAGTCCCAAACTTAACTGAGGAAATGTTTGCGACCAACAATTGCTTGGAGATTGAGAGGTTGTTGTTATTTGTTTTTTTTTGTTTTTTTTTTTTTAAGGGTGTAATACTCGCCAGGTTAACCACGGTCCAGTGGATGCACACACACCACAGGACATTTGGGGACACAAATTTGACTCGATAGATATCTACGACACAGTAGATGAAATCCGGCAGGGAGGTCATAAGAGAGGTGCAGATAGGGGAGCCATCTAAATATTATCAAAACATATTGTATGAAATTCACAAAAATTCAATAAATATATTTGGTTCTTGTTTCAAGAACCATTCATGAATTATTAGAAATATGAATTATTGGAAATCTATCATATAGAGAATAAAACAAACTAGTTGGAAGAATAAATGAAAAATTATGAGAGATAAGAGTTGGGAAGATGGCTTAGAGGAACTATGGGATAATGTCAGAGGAACAAATATAGGGGATAGATTTGAAGAAGGGCATGTTAATGCAGAGGTAGGAAGCTTGTTGAACAAATTAATAAAAGAAAACTTCCCAAACCTACAGAAAGAGATTAGTATATGAAGGTCAAAGATCACTAGTCAAATATATTACAGGAGAAACCTAACATGAGATTGTCATAAAACTGCAGGTTTAAAATTTTCAGTCAACTGAAAATATCCAGCAAAGATATCTTTAGAAATGAATGAAGGATAAAGACAGACACAGACAAACAAAAGGTGGGAAAATAAATCTCTACAAGATATGATCTACAAAAGTGGTAACATGTTTTTTTTTTTCTACCTGAAAGAAACATGTACTAATGGGAAGAAGAAACTATAAGGGCATAAAACTCACTGTTAAGAATACTGTACAAGGAAACTCAAGGTGCTTTAACATCACAAACATGAAGCATACATCATTCACATCCTAATATGAAGATTAAATACAAAACACTTAAAGTAAAAACCTTTTAATATATCAAGCAATAGGCAACATAGTAAGATTGAAATGAAATATGAAAAGTTCAACATGTGGGGGCAAACATAACTGGAGAGTTTTTGTATTAGTGCTTGATCTTCTCTTCTCTAATTTGTTTATGTTCTTACCTTTCTTACCATGTTAACTGGCTATCACTTCAAAATAGCTTGCTAAAATCAAAATGATTCTTATGATCCTGTGCTAATCACAAAGAAAAATCCAACACCAGATATACAAAAAGTAATAAGCAAAGGATCAGAAAAAAACTATTAAAATGATTCACTTATCTATTTTGGAAGCCTATAATAAAGTAAGTGTTTAAAGAAGTTAGAAAGTAACTTAAATAGGGGCTGGAGAGATGGCTTAGTGGTTAAGAACACTGGTTGTTCTCGCAGAAGACCCATGTTTGAATTCCAGCACCCACATGGCAGCTAACGACTGTCTATAACTCCAGTCCCAGGTGATCCAACAGCCTCTTCTGACCACCTCAGGCATTGCATGACATGACACGGGTGCACTTACCTTCATGCAGGTAATACACACTTACATATAAAATAAAAATAAATAAAATTTAAAAAGAAAGTAACAAATAAAGGATATTCACTTCCTATAATGATAACTTTAAATAATAATGCATTAAATTTCTCCATTTAAAAAGTAGTAATTGAGCCCAGTTGTGATGGTGCACATCTTTAATCCCAGCACTCAGAAGGCAGAGGCAGGAGGATCTCTATGAGATCATGAGATTGAGGCTATCCTAGTCTACAATAGTGAGTTCTAGGCCAGCTCGTTCTATGGGAGACCCTGCTCAAAAACAAAAAGGAATTAGAGAAAGAATCAATTGTTTGCTGCTTATAAGAAACTTGTTCTAACTTTTGGAAGAATGTGAAAGGATACAGCAACCTATTCCCAGTAGCTGGAGGAAAAAGAGGAGCAGACAGACTGATACCTGCAACATGGATTATAAAGGAAACAAGGAAACCATTGTTTAATGGTAACAGGTCAACAATTATTCAAGTTACATTTGCACTCAAAATTGACATGCTCAAACATGTGAAGCTCATATTACTAGAAATTAGGAAGTAGTTAGCCTCAATACAATGATAGTGGGGAATTTAAAAACCCACTTGACACAATGGACATATTATTCACATTGAAAACCAACAAAGAAAGCAGAGTTGAAGTGGTCTTAAGGCCAAATAGATTAAAAGGCATGTATGGTCCAGGTCATGCAACAGTTTCTGAATGTATGCTTTTGTCACAGCTACAAAATGAGACTCAACAAATTTTTACAAATTGAAATCACAAGTACTTTTCTAACCACAATGGTATGAAATAGTTAGAAATCAGGATCATCAAAAATCTTTCAGTACATGGAAATTAAGCAATTTACTTTTGAAAGGACGCTCAATAAGAAAATATTATTTAAAACTGGAACAAGTAAAAATTGATATACAAAATACCAAAATCTAAAGACTATAGAAACAGCAGTATTAAAAGGGATGGTTTAGTAATCAGTGCCTACATCAAAAATAGCTGCATAAAAATTCAGCCATTTATCACTGCTTCTCCAGGAACCAGGACAGCAAGAACAAAGCGAATGCAAAATTAACATAAAGAAGTTGTGAATAACAAACGTACCTATTATTTTGGGATTTTTGTTTGGCTTGAGCTTACATGGGTCTTGTGCCTGCTGTCACAACTACTTTGAGTTCTTTTGAGTAACTATCCAGCATTCCAGAAAACAGTCCATGAAATTGGGTGGGTAGTATTAAGGAACAGTGCAGATATGGGAGGAGACTAAATAATATCCAAATACATTGTATGAAATTCACAGAAATTGAATACAAATAAAACAACAGTCAGAATTTTCAAAATAAGCAAAACTTCCTCTAGACAAAGAAAAGAATATATGAATCAAAATCAGAAATACAAAGAGACAGATTACAATTTATATCACAGAAATAAAAAACATCAGTATTTATAAATAAAATAAATATTCTAACAAATCTCAAAAAGTGGAAAAATTCCTAGGTATAAGTATCTTCTTATTACTGAATCATAAAATATAGAAAACACTGACCTATAAAAATTTAGAAAGCTTAAACAAAAGACTACAATTAATAATATGAAATTGACAATACAAAGTTATCCACTAAATAAAAGCCCAGGGATAGCTTCACTACTAAATTCGACTAATATTCCAAAAAAAAATGGCATCATTTACTCCTTAAGTATTCAAAAATAGAAAGGGAAAATATTGTTCTAAGTTTCCACATTTTTCTAAACATACTCTATGAAAGAAGATTCACCTTGATACAAAATCAGATAAGAGCCTCCAGCAATTGAAAATTGCCAGCCAATACCTTTGGTAAGCATCGATATAAAAGTCATCAACAGAATATTAAGAAAACAAATTGACAACCACATCAAAAATATGATTCTATGATCAAGTTGGATTCTTCTCTACAAGAAAAGCATATTTCACTACCTACAAGTCAGTAACTGGATACACCATATCAACAGTCTAAACCCTATGTGTTCATTTGAAAGCAACAATGCCAATCAATACGATTTATTTCCTTAGGATGAAGATAGTGATGAAATCAGGTTTCCAGGAAATGAATACCCAATATAATAATAACTGTTACTCATCATCAACCAGTGGTTGTCATTTCAGACTGGCGTGATGCTGAAGGCTTTCACATAAAGATCTGGAACAAGACAAAGATATTCTCGTATAACTTTCTAAAATTAATACAGAAAGTTGTTACCAGAGCAAAGAAGAAAAAAGAGAGATCAAAGGTATCCGGCTTGGAAGACAGGAAGTTATATTGTAATGTGTGTAAATGAAAAGATCTTAGACAGAAAATTCCCAAAATTCCCCCATAAGTGGTTAGAAATAATAAATGAATTCAGCAAAATTATAAAAGACTAAAGCACAATTTCCATGTTAATAGAAAATTGTCTAAAATAAATGCACACAAAACAATTCCACTTACAACTATTACATAAAAACTACTTAGAAATAACGTTAATAAAAAAGGTGAAAGGTCTCTATAATGAAAATTACAAAATTTTCATGAAAGAATTTGAAGAGAACACCAAAGAAGGGAGCTACCTGCCATGCTCTTGGATTAGCTGAATCAGTATTGTGAGTCTGTGCCATAGTACCTAAAGTGTTTTGCAGGTCAATACATTCTTTATAAAAATACCAATACATTCTTTATAAAAATACTATGGCATTTTCCATAGAACTAATCCTGAAATTCATAAGGACCTACAAAAAGAAAGAATGAGTAAACCCACCTTGAGAAAAAAATCATAGCGGAAGGCAAATGTACTTGAGACTCTCCTTTATCCACTGAAGGAACGTCCTAGATATACCAGGTAAGTCACATCACATCATCTGCAAGTACTATTAAGTTATCTGCACTCCAACTGGCTATTTGGATGCTCTATCAACCCTGGAGAGTAACCTGTTGAAATCTAAAGGTGTGACCATGAAAACATTCTGTTTTGAGTTTTTTGGATTTTGAAGTTCTGTTACTAGACACACAGATACTTGGAATGTGACTAATTATCAATAACCTCTAATAAACTTAGCATAAATATTTTCTAAACATATTTTACTTATTACTAGCCGGGCGTGGTGGCACACGCCTTTAATTTCAGCACTCAGGAGGCAGAGGCAGGTGGATCTCTGTGAGTTCGAGGCCAGCCTGGTCTACATAGCGAGTTCCAGGACAACAATATTTCTTTTAATATAATTTATTATTTTCATTTTATGTGTATGAATGTATTGCCTGTATTTTATGTAAGTACATCCATTTCATGAGGTCAGAAGAGGGCGTCAAATTCCCTGGAACTGGACTTAGGATGGTTGTTAGGCACCATGTGCTGCGAATCGATGCAAGAGCAGCCAGTGCTCTTAACTGTTGTTAAGGTACCACTTTCTTTATATTAGTGTCAGAATGTACTATATTTCCATTCTCTTTAGTGAGCTTAGTTGTATTTATATTCAAAGTACATTTCTTCTTAGCACTTTTCTCATTAGATCTTTGTATTGAATATCATCATTGGATTCTTTTATTAGCAATATCTAGAACATTTACAATCGAGGAGATTTTGATAAGGTTAAGTGTAAATAACCATCCATGCTTTCTTCATCTTTGTCCCACTTTTGTTTTCTTCCTCGTGGTTTCTTTTTTCTCCCTTCTTTAGCACAAATGATGTTTTTTTTTCTTTTCCTTTCTTTTCTTTTCTTTTCTCCTTTAGGCCTTTCATCTTTTATTAACACTTAGCAATGCTTACTTTGTTCTTTGAGTGGTTGTGTTAGGGTTTATAATATATTTATTTTGAAACATTGTAGTCTACTTTCAAGGTATACTTCACATAGGTTGCAGGATTCTGGCCAGAGTGTTCTTCCATTTCACTTCTGGAAGCTGAATTGCCTAAACGATTATTGCTATGGAGTAACGCATAAGCATCAACACACTCATTATCTGTGTAGCCAATGATAAAGAGGTATAAATACTAAGAAAATAATCATACATTTGCCTGTGTAGTTCCCACCTTTGGTGTTCTTTAGTCTTTGATGTGGATCCATGTTTCGGTCTGGTTTTAGTTTCCCACCTGCAGAGATTCCTTCAACGTTCACTAAACACCAAGTCTTCTAGTGACGAATGCTTTCATCTCTTGAATGTTTGAAAAATATTTTTTTTCTTATAATTTGAGTGAAATTCACATACCATCAAATTACTTTCAAATGTAAGTTTGCTGGGGGTTGGTAGACGAACAGTACTGTGTAGCCATCACCCCCATCAACTTCTAATTGCTGTAGTTTATGAGCAGCATTTTTACTGACACAGAATTGCAGACTAACAATTTCTGTTCCCTATTTTAAAATGCTGTGTTCTCATTTGTGTTCACTCTGAGGAATGCTGGCTTTGTCTTTATAGCTCTTCCTATAGGATACCTGCTTTTTAACTTTAGTTTTTAGATTTTACTTTATTGTTTTGTTTGACTATGATGCGCCTTGTACGATTTTCCTTGTATTTCTTGTACTTGAATTGTCTTAGCTTCCTGGGCCTATGGGTTTATCATTTTAATCAAATTTATGCTTTTTTTACACCCATTATTTGTTCAAATATTTTCTCTTGTTCCCCATCTCATCATTATAATAGACCTCCTGAAGCTGTAACCACCTCATAAATATACTTTTCATTTCTTCCCAACTTTTCTTCTGTGTTTCTTCTTTAGATATTTGACTACTATTGCTTCAAATATAATAACTTTTCTTCTATCATGCCTGATTTGTTTTTGCCTTGTCCAATGTGTTTTATAGAATTT
>NW_008360331.1:7788575-7795946 GCF_000622305.1 Nannospalax galili | reverse complement strand
GTTATGACTCTCTCTACCCAATTATTTAGGTATAGAGAAGATGATTGATAGATGGATAGATAGATAGATAGATAGATAGATAGATGATAGATAGATGATAGATAGACAGAAAGATAAATAGATACATAGGTACATAGATATATAGGTACATGGATGATAGATTGATAGCAATGATGATTTTAATGTCTGTGTCTAACAATTGTAACAGCTGTTCACGTTGTAATTCATTGATTTTTCAAATTCCTTAATGGGTATTTTTAAAGTAAGGAAGTAGGGGTTAATCATAAACACCATTGTGAAGGATATATGTAGAACTTTTAGAATTGAGACAATACACATGATTTTTTTGTGACATAAAATAACAAGAAAGCATTCACACACACAGTGATATCACTAGTAAAACATGCTGTGTAGGCAATTTCTCTTGACTAAAGAAGAGATCTTACTATTGTACTTGCTGATCTTAAAATGTTTCCCTTTCTGATGTATTGTAATATTTTCAAAATAATGGCAAGCCATTACATTCAAAAAGTTAAAGTAAGAAATGGCTAATTAATCCTGTATCATCAGTGTAACAGATATTTGTGTTTTGGAAAAATATATGTCAATCAATTGAAGTAAGCTAATAATTTGACAGCAATGACATGATTAACTTTAAATAGTTGCATATGTGTGTATATGTACATACTCATATCCTATTCCCTGATTCTTTACTATTATAGTCTTTATTTTATGATAACTATTATTATATTTGCCTACATTTTAAGATTATAAATACTTCCATTATAAGATCCATTTTTGTCTTGTTGAATATTATATTATCAATATTTGTTTCAGATGCTATTATAGAGTGATGTTTATTGATATGCAACCATATTTTTCTTTGTTCTGATTTATGTAGCTACAACTTATCTGATACTCTTAGACCCGCAATATCAAAATTAAGTTATAGGTATTATTGTATGTTTTAAATTTGTATGCTTAACAAAATTAATCTATGTATCTATTATTGAGAATATAATTAGGTGGAGAGATATATAGATAGTAAATACTCAATAAAACTAAATCAAATATCAAAACAGCAAGTATAAGGAGAGGTAAAGGGAGAGCATGAAATTTTCATGTACGGAATAACATAATGAGTTGTTAAAAATTGATCTGTTATGGTCTAAACGTGGGCCACACAAAGTTCATATATTGAAACTTAGTCATCTTTCTGATGGTATTATAAAGGATTACTTCAGTGGAGTAATTAGCTGCTGAGGGTTTAGGCCTCATGAATGTGATTAGTGTTCACAAAATAGACCCCACAGAACTCTTTTACTCCTTCTGCCATTTGGAGCATATGAAGAAAATTAAAAAGGATAACCCAGAAAGTAGGCCTCATCAGACACTGAGTCTGTCAGAAACTTATTGAAACATTCAAACTCCCAGAATTGTGATAAATAAATTTATATTTTATATACTACCCAGTTATGATATTTTTGTAGCATCTAAACAGACTCCCACAAAATCTATAAATACAAACACTGAAAAAGGTTGAGAGAGTAACAGAATGTGGTGGTGGGGATATGAAATTAAGAGTAAAATATAGTGTTAAGCGAAGTTTGGATGTCTTAAAATCAAGTGGATCTTTTGTTCAGAAAATAAGGATGACTTTAATCTTATATAAAAACAGATAGAAAATATTAGCTGGGGTTTTGAAAGTAGAAAACTGAAACTAAATTAACTAAATTTAATTGGATGCTTACTGATAAAAATCATCCTAACCAGTACTATTTCTAATGATAAATACGTGCTTAACCCATCTAAATGAAGGAGAATACATATGTTTATGGGAATCTCAAAGAAGTTTGTCCATGATTAAGCATTGATGCCTCATTCCTAATTTTGTTGAAATCCATTCATGAACCAGATTTAAGTTACCTAAGTAAGAGAGGAGCCACCTGCTTATCAAAGTCTGTTTCTCCCTTTAGACTCCCTCCATGGATAAAGACAAGGACTTTAAGCCTAAGAAATTAACAGTTGAACTCTTTTGCATTATTTCCTATCCTTTTTCTCTCTTTAAGCTCTATAAGAAAATTCTGTAATAATAATTCTCACTGCAAATCTGTGTCTTCATTAGTTTTCTATTTGTTTCAGTGTGTATTTTGAGTGAACTCTCTGCTTTGTGCCAGATGTGCTTGGACTATGCAATTACTCCCTGAAGGATTCTCTTGGAATTTCCCATATGAATGAACTAAATGAGTTTAAATCAGTGTGATGTTTCACTTATTTGTGGTAAGATAATTTTTGTTAACATTTGAGCAGTTTTTTTATTGAGACAGTGTGTCAGTGTGATATCAAATGCACAATCCTCTCCTCCTGAAACTCTTGAACATTACAGGTGTATAGCACCACACCTCAGTCCACAATCTTTTAGATTTATAACCATCACTACTTAATTTTATATTCCTTAAAAAATGGGGGTACTAAAATCACTGTTATTATCAAATTGGACATATTATATCAATCACTGAGATGACAGTTTTGGAAAAGAATACTATTGTGCAGGTGAGGATACAAGTCTCACTATACTTTCTTGAGGATAAGGTATGTGGCCTCCCATTGGATAATGAAGCTGATTATTTAAGGTACAAGGAAAGATGATTGAAACAATTCTAGTTTGTGCATCCTATCAAATTTCCTGACTCTTAATGAGATGCATCTTCAAAAGATGATAGCCTGTTCTGAGGGGGAGGTTTGGCTTCCTAATAGCCACATGACAATCACTTAGCATATAAGGAAGCTCAAGTGAAGAGTCAGTGATTTTGACAAAAATGGCCTTCAGGTGCCTGAAAAGTAACCTACACAACAGTAGCCATTTTCTTCCTGCCATCACATCAGAGGTGTTATCTAGTGGGAGAACATAGGCATATCATACAGTGCATGGCTTCCAGATCACTGCTTCCCACAGCAGCTCAGAGTCAGTAAGGATAAATGAGTGAAGGCAACAGCTTATTTAGAATCTATCTGTGTTTTAGTACTACAATGCCTCGTCTTTTCTTTTGTTTTGTTTTTTTTTTATTCTTGATAACTTCATATAGTTAAAAAACAAAATATTAGCAAATATACCTCCCCTATCCCCCTGCAACCCCTCATCTCCCATATCTATTCCTACACATCATTCCTCCCAACTTCATGGGATTTTTGTTTTTTGTTTTGTTTTTGAGAATCCAGCTGAGTCTAGTGAGTGGTGCCCATATGCGTATGGGTGTAGGGCATGGGTGATGAGGAGCCACTCAGTATGGAGTCCTCCTGTCCACTGTCTCAATGAACCTCTTTTACCTATGAAAGCCCTGTGGTACACACACTTCTTAAGACTTAACAGAATGCAGTTGTTCTCTTCCTTTTTCTAAGATGCTCACAGTTTGTAAATTTGATATTATTTCCACTAATCCCTAACTCTTGGATATTGGCTATTGAGTTGTGAACAGATGGAGTTGGATCTGGTAATAATCCTTTCTTTCTAGCAATATTAATTTTTCATTTGCTACTCTTTCTTTAAATATTTCTTCAGCTTCATTGTTTTGTTAGTAGAATATACTCTGAATTTTTTCAGAAAGTTCATTCTGCTTCCTGGCACAAAGAAAGTTTTCTATAATTAATTAATGCTTCAGTTTTTGACTTTGGTACTTTTCCACAGTGGAATGATAATTTACATTTATTCAAAATGTTCTAGTGAAGTGGTTGTTCATAATAAAGTCAGATTGCTTGGATTAAAACCCTATTGATTATATGGACCCTGTTGTCAGATTTGTGAAAAATATTAATGTGGAAACTATTTAATGCTCATGCATGTTAATTCATGTAAAGTATTGACCTCACTACCTGACATATATTAAGTAAACTGATATAAGCACTGTTCCTAAGTGGTACAAAATTTTGTCCTTGTCTACAGCTCCTGCTACAGAGATCCATGATGCATTCTGAGTGGTGAGAGTGCCTTTTGTCATTTATGATGAACTATTTCTATCGCATTGCTTTTTGTAAAATGTCATTTAGAGAAAATATCCTGGATAGACTCAGGATACATTTGGTAACTAAGAAGAACATGCGATTAAATGGTTAGAACTTTCAGTTTCATCCAATGACCTTTGACAAGAGAAAATGGAAGCTGTATTTTAAACTCCATAAAAACTTGAAGAACTGGGCTTGATGGCCTTCTGAACTGCTGTATACATGGAGGTCATAGAAAGATGTGATGTTCAGAATGCATGAGGGCAGAGGGCCATGAGAACTTTGTCTTTTCTCACATACCTTGCCCTATTCCTTTCTTCTTTCTGATTGTTCATCTTTGCCTTTATCCTTTGTGATAATCTTTTATAATTGTATTTACAGATTATATATAAATAATACAAATAATAATAAAATTAAAGTGTTTCTGGGGGTTGGAGAGATGGCTCAGCGCTTAAGAACACTGGTTGTTCTTGCGGAAGACCCAGTTTTGAATCCCAGCACCCACAAGGCAGCAAAATACTGTCCATAACTCCAGTCCCAGGGGATCTAACAGCCTCTTCTGACCTCTGCAGGCATTGCACTACACAGGTACACTTTCTTACATACAGGCAATACACGTATACACAAAAAATAAAAATAATAAATAAAATTTAAAAAACAAAATAAAGTGTTTCTATGAGTTCTGTGGGCTATCTTAGCAAATCGGTGCAACTCAAGTAGGAAATACTGGGGATCTTGAATTAGAGCTGGTCAGTGAGCAGCACAAAAGACAGCTTGGATATGTGATTGGTTTCTCATCTTTGTTCATATTGTGAGGTGGAACTCTTGGTCTGTAGAACTCACGCTATTACTAGGTAGATGGTGTCAATGTTGAATTGATTGAATTGAATTGAACTGGACTGAATTGACTTGAAAGGGATTGAATTAAATTGATTGACTTGGTATTCAGGGAGTTAAATAATAGGTTGTTATGGGAAAAGAAAACAATATACTTCATACAAAACAAAGCAAAACAAAATCATACCACATACACTGTACAGAAGTTCCATGTTATGAGGTAGTAGAGTAAAAGAAAAATTATGTTTTGCTAGACTTTATAATACTCTATTCAAAATAGATGGCTGTTTTGATTTTCAACCTGGAAAATACCTGCTTGGTCTAAAAATATGAGTGTGGCTGTTACTAATTTCAGGAAACCCTTTGAGAAAATGTGTCATCTCATGGGTATGAAAACAACCACTGTTTCCCTTTATAGAACCTCTATGTTAAGATTTCTATTTCTCCCACTGGACTATGAAATTTTCTAAGAAGAGCAATCTTTTCAGAATCATTTTTTCTAATCCTAAGGTCTAATGTGCAGTTTGGCATTTTTATTAAAGGACACTGCTTGTATTTTTAGGTTTGTTTGTTTATTAGAAGAAGCATTTCATTACAGCATTAACCTATTCAATAACAACATTTTTCTGAGCTAACCCTATGAGACATAAAATTAAGTGAGGTTTTAACCTTTAAAAAATATCTCCATTTCGTTATTAAAATACACAATTTCATACAGAAAAATTCATTCCAAGCCTATTGACATTGAGACGTTTTCCCATGCATTTCTAATCTCTATATATATGACTATAACTGGTCACAGTCGCTTACTTTCTGAGTTCATTGGCATCTGAGTATTAATATAAACTCGCCGGATAGACAGCCTTCCTCTCCCACTAGAGCCTTCATACTCTGTCATCCCTGCCACTGTCCACAGTGTTGTCAGGACCCCATCTATTCCCCCCGTGTCTGCCCTTCTGGTAAATCTAGTCAGCCAGAGGTCCCTGTTCCAGGAGGATCAGTTGTTCCTCATCTACAGCAATCGATTTTCAGTATTCCTTTGGATAGAATTGGGGTCTGCTGTTCATTTTTCCAGTAGTATGTTGGGTTACTATCTGGAAGAGCCTTTACCCATCCTGACCAACAGCTTGACTGAAGGTATCGCCTGTAAGGCTTTGCTGTTTGTCAAGTAACTTTTAGCTACATATATGTATGCTCTTATGATATTATATTTGCCCCTTTAATCTTTGGTTATACTTCTCTTTTGGGTGTTTAAGGACATACAATTGGACCAGATAAACTGATTTGTTTTTACTCTTGAGTTCGTTTGAGGATCTGTTCCTCAGGGGTCCCATGGGCTTGGGAGGAGCCCCCGGATCCTTTCTTTTACCAGTTCCATCTATGTGAAGATAAGTCAAAGGTCCTGCTCGACCATGGTTGGCTTCTCTTGGAAGCATGGAGGAAATGATTCATCCGTGTTGACCCTCCTCTTTATAGACTGGACACTGATTCAAGTCCATCTGTTGGGGTCTTCTTGGCCTCCTTGATCAAGAGGTCAGATGACCCACACTATTACAGGACATTTTGCGAGATGCTCATAGGCCCTGGGAACGAATCGACCTAGGAAGGCAAGGAGCAAAAAGTGTCCTTTGTGTCCCTCTGACCCAATTAGTACAGATCTCAAGGTATGTCTGTTAAACATCCATGAAGGTTATTTCCAACATTCTGGCATTTTTTTTAAATTAAAAGAAGCATTTCATTACAACAGCATTAACCTATTCAATAACATTTTTCTGAGCTATGGTACATCTCTTTCAAAATTGGCTGTACATTTCTAGGTTTACAGATGATTTATTATGCTTATATAATCTTTTGCTCATTATAAACTCTATAAGACATAAAATTAAATGAGGTTACAACGTTTAAAAAAGGTCCCCACTTCATTGTCAAAACATACAGTTTCATACAGAAGAATTCCTTCCAAAGCAATTGACACTGAGACGTTTTCCCATGCATTTCTAATCTCTATATACATGACTATTACTGGTCACAGTCGCCCACTTTCTGAGCTCCTCGGCATCTGAGCATGAATACAAACTCGTCAGATAGACAGCCTTCCTCTCCCACTAGAGCCTTCATACTCCGCTATCCCTGCAACTGTCGACTTTGCTGTCATCACCGCCATCCATTCCTCCCTATCTGCCCTTCTGGTAAATCTAGTCAGCCAGAGGTCCATGTTCCAGGAGGATCAGCTGTTCCTCATCTACGGCAATCCATTGTCAGTATTCCTTTGGATAGAGTTGGGGTCTGCTGTTCATTTTTCCAGTAGTATGTTGGGTTACTGTCTGGAAGAGCCTTTATCTATCCTACCCAACAACTAGACTGAAGGTATCGCCTGTCTGGCTTCGTTGTTTGTCGAGTAACTTTTAGTTATATATATGTATGCTCTTATGATATTATGTTGGCCCCTTTAATCTTTGGTTATACTTTCCTTTTGGATGTTTAAGGCCACGCAGTTGGTCCAGATAAACCAATTCATTTTCACTTTTAAGATCA
>NW_008360331.1:7786349-7787074 GCF_000622305.1 Nannospalax galili | reverse complement strand
CTGGTAATTAAACCTCTATCAGATGTGTCGCTGGTGAAGGTTTTCTCCCATTCTGTAGGTTTTCTGTTTGTTTTCTTGGTAGTCTCCTTTGATGTACAGAAGCTTTTTAGTTTGATGAGGTCCCACATGTTAATTCTTGTCCTTGTTTCTTGGGCTATTGGTGTCCAGTTTAGAAAGTCCTTTTCTATTTTCCTACATCTATTTCTTGAGGTTTTTCCCAATGTTTTCTTCTAATTGTTTCAGAGTTTCAGGTTTTACATTGAGATCTTTGAGCCATTTGGACTGACTTTTATGCAGGGTGAAAGATCGGGGTTTAGTTTCGTTCTTCTCCAAATGGAGATCCAGTTTTGCCAGCACAATTTGCTGAACATGCTGTCCTTCCTCCAGTTTATGTTCTTGGCCCGTTTGTCAAATATCAGGTGGCTGAAATTGTATTTACTCATATTTGGGTCTTCAATTTTGTTCCAATGGTCTATGGGTCTATTTTTGTGCCAGTACCATATTGTTTTTATGACTATAGCTCTGTAGTAGACCTTGAAGTCTGGTATAGTAATCCCCCCAGCTTTGCTCTTAGTTCTCAGGGTTGTTTTGGCTATCCTGGGTCTCTTGTGCTTCCATATGAATCTTAGAATAGTATTTTCCAATTCTGTGAAAAAGGTCATGGGGATTTTGATTGGCATTGCATTGAATCTATATATGACTCTTGGTAGGATGGTCATTTTCAC
>NW_008360331.1:7785051-7785301 GCF_000622305.1 Nannospalax galili | reverse complement strand
ACATAAAAGCATGTTGAATTTTTTCAAAGGCCTTCTCTGCATCTATTGAGAGGACAATGTGGTTCTTGTCGTTGAGCCCATTTAAGTGATTTATGACATTTATTGATTTACGTATATTGAATCATCCCTGCATCTCTGGAATAAAGCCAACTTGATCATGGTGGATGATCCTTTTGATGTGTGTCTGTATGTGGTTTGCAAGTATTTTATTGAGAATTTTTGCATCTATGTTCATTAAGGATATGGGTCT
>NW_008360331.1:7783896-7784499 GCF_000622305.1 Nannospalax galili | reverse complement strand
AATGCAATGTTAAATCATTTATTTGTGTTCTTTCCGATTTTTTGATGTAGGCACTTAGAGCTATAAACTTCTCTCTAAGGACAGCTTTCAGCATGTCCCAGAGGTTTTGTTGTGTTGTATTCTCTTTTTCAGTTAGTTAATGGAATACTTTTACTTCTTTCTTAATTTTCTTTTGATCCATTTCATTCAGGAGTGTGTTGTTCAATCTCCATGTGTTCGTGTGGTGATTTTGGTTTCTTCGGGTGTTGAATGTGAGCTTTGTTGCATTTTGGTCTGATAGAACACATGGAATTATTTTAATCTTTTTGTATTTGCTGAGCTTTGTTTTGTGCCCCAGTATATGGTCGATTTTGGAGAAAGTTCCATGGGGTGCTGAGTAGAAAGTATGTCCTTTAGTGTTTGGGTGGAATACTCGGTAGATATCTATTAAGTCCATTTGATATATGGTTTTGTTTAATTCAGATGTCTCTCTGTTAAGTCTCTGGCCTGTTGACCTATCTAATGGAGATAGTGGGGTATTGAAGTCCCCTACTACTAATGAGTTGGGATTAATCTGGGTCTTATAGTCCTGTAGTACTGTTTTTATGAAGTTGGGCTCACTGG
>NW_008360331.1:7780143-7782347 GCF_000622305.1 Nannospalax galili | reverse complement strand
TCAGAAGTTTTCAGACTTTCTCCTTAGGTCTGCAATCTTCTAAGAATGATTTTGGCCTCGGGAAATTGGGTGTTGGACTGACCTGAGACCCTGGAAGTGGCCGCGCCATGCAGGGATGCAAAGGCAGATGGGGTGGGAAGAAGCCCCAAGATTTCCCAGCGAGTGGATTGAGTAGCTGGGTTATACTGGATTCAAAGGATCAGGGAGAGGAAAGGCAAGCCTAGGAGCCCCAGAAAGAGGCTGTCAGCCCCAGCAAGAGGCTGGCAGGTGTTGCAGGACCAGGGAAGTAGAGGAAGGTGAGGGCGGGGCCAGGTCCAAAAGCAGTGCCCCTGGGGCCCAAGAAAGGCACTAAGTTGGTCTGGGTGAGAAGGGTCAGGAAGCTGTATTGGTTCCTCAGGTGTCTGAGGCCCAAAGACTAGGAATGGCACAGGTCCCAAACTGGGAGTAGCGAACAGCGTGGGAGATGGAAGGGTGAATGTGGCTTGGAGAATCTAGGCGTGGAGGGCTGCGCTGCTATAGACTTACCCCAAGAGGCCTGAGGGTACGAGTGTAGGCTGGGAGAGTTAGCCAGTGGTATAGGTCCAGGGACCCAGAGAATGAATAAACATGAAGTGGATTTTCTAGTACCATACCAGTGCAAAGTAGAAAGCTTTTTAGTTTCTGCTAAATAAAATAGTAAAGTGGATATGTCACAGGTTGCATTTACAAAGAAAACAACTGGTTTCATCCCATTAAAATGCCTCCTGAACTCATCAGGACTCCGATATTGATCAATGAGTATAGATTAAATTTCATTTATAAACTGTGAAAACACCCTTGCTGCTCTGTTGGTCAAGGTGCACGTTACCTTGAATGTACTTCCTTTGCTAGCAGACCTGTGTGTTTCTCATTGAACAGATTTCATCTATTAGCCCTTAAGGATAGACCTGCTTTGAAACTGGTGATACCAACATAGCCTTTCTTTCTTTAACATGAATTCTTAGAAACAGGGAGACTCAAAGCATGGAACTGTTCACTGTGAGGGTGGATTCTACCAGATCCCGGCTCTTCACTGCATTTCATTTAAACTACAAGTAAAAATCATGAGCACAAAAGCTTCATTTCCTTCTTGTTCTAGTAGGGCTCCATGTCCAAAGAATGTAACCCATGAGACAAACATTGAGAACGCTCTTCTCCCTGTTTAATTCCTCTTTCCTCTGCCTTCTTACATTTTCTTTGGATAATTAACAATGTCATTGATAACTGGATTTGTACTGTAAGATTGTGTACTGGAAAAGAATGACTCACAAATTGTGTTGTAATTTGAGAAGTGAGATACAATAAAACTAATAATATTTTAAATTTGTAATCACCTACTATACATTGTCAAGTATACTGTCTTAGTAATTCAACAGTAATTCTGTAAATGTCTAATACCAGATGAAATTCAGAATTTCAAAGTAATTTATTAAATTTACTCCCTCATTAAATTTATTAAATTTACTGTCTTATTAAATGCCTGCCTCATTTAGTTTATTTCCTATTTCCATGAGTTTTTCCTTTATTTTACTCTTTACCACATCTAGGATGTAGACAGAAAAAGAAGTTCCACAAAAAAGAAGAGAGCCAGACTAGACTTTATCAGTGTTAATTAGAAGAGCTATATCATTCTTGAACTATTCTATATCCTCATGGAATAATATGATCATGGAACTTTAAAAAATGTCTTCACCTGTTTATGCAGTTTGTGTTTTTATTTTAATTGTTTGAGAATTTTGTACCTAAGTATTATATTTATATAATTTTCACCCCTACCTCCGCCCCTTCTAACCTCTCATGCCCACTCACACCAATCTTTCGTCATAAATTCTCTATTATTTTTACATACACGTATTAAATGTACTGAGTCAATCAATGATACATGTACATATGTGTAATTCTAAACACTTGGAATTGAATAACCTATCAGAAATTTTTGTACCTAAGTATTATATTTATATAATTTTCACCCCTACCTCCGCCCCTTCTAACCTCTCATGCCCACTCACACCAATCTTTCGTCATAAATTCTCTATTATTTTTACATACACGTATTAAATGTACTGAGTCAATCAATGATACATGTACATATGTGTAATTCTAAACACTTGGAATTGAATAACCTATCAGAAATTTATTTCCTAGAGAAAACTGATTCTCTCTTCTCTCTCTCTCTCTCTCTCTCT